>NC_058131.1:593959771-593976353 GCF_016433145.1 Gracilinanus agilis | reverse complement strand
ACTAGACTAAAAATTCTGACAAAATAGATGATAAAGTGATTGGCACCATTAGAAAAAAAAAGGGGTTGCCATTTCTGTTTTTAAGATGATACCCGAGAGGACAACAGTGGGTGGGAGATCACTCATAACTGGATGACCACCTCAAGTCATGGACAAAGGGATGTGGCACATGAGAGATGGAGTCTAAGGATTTATTTATAGCAAATGAAGAAACTGGGCTGCATAATGAGGAGAAGGAAATGTGGACTTTTAAAAGAAGCCCTAGACCCAAAGGACTTAACAAAGCACAGGTAGGATGAGGTCCATCCCTAAAAACTGGGGGGGAGGGACCCAAGATGGCATTGCTTCTCTGAGATATAACGCAATTTCACTCAAGTCTCTGAAAGCTTGTCTAATTATTAGAATGGATGGGGGAATTAATCCCAAAAGTGCATCAAAGAACAAGCACCACTTTGTGTCCCCATCTGGGATTTCCTTGATAAAGATACTACAGGGGTTTGCCATTTCCTTCTCCTGATAATTTTACAGATGAGGAAACTGAGGCAAACAGGGTTAAGTGACTTGCTTTTGGTCACATAGTTAGTAAGTGTCTGAGACTGGATTTGAACTCATGGAGATGAGTCTTGCTGACTCAAAACCCAGAGCTCTACCCACTATACCACTAGGCAGCCCCTACAGCTAAATTAGTCCTAACTTCATGAAGTCCTGAACCCCTAGATTCTAGAGCTCATAAATCACATGGTTACTACCACCAAGAAAGTGCTATCTCCCCAGAAGGTATTCAGAATTACCCAGTATCTTGGTCAGAGTCTGAATTTTCCCACAATCCTGGTCTAATTACTAGAGTCAAGTGAGAGATTAAAAAACCTTTTTAACTCATGACAGAAGAAAATAAGATTGTATAGAGCTGAGGTCATAGAGTTACAGGATCATGAAGATATATAATGATATTTTCCCAAATTTGCTCAATGTGGATCATAGTAGATCATAGATTTAAAGCTGGAAGGGAACTCAGAAGTCATCTAGTCCAGTGATGGGCAAACTTTTTAAAGAGGGGAACAAAGGAAAGGAAATGCTCATCTGTCAGCCTGTTTCTAAGGCAACTCTTTCCAAGTTTCATTGTATTGTATCCTATTCATTGTATTTGTCAGATTAGGAATAATGTGGTGGGGCCAATAGAACATTTCAGGGGGCCGCATCTGGCCAGAGTTTGCCCATCACTAGATTCTAGTCCATTCCATAGATGAGGAAACTGAGGCCCATAAAGGCTAAGTGACTTGTTCCTAGAGAAGTAGAGAGAGCGTCTTCTCTCTCTTCTCTCTTTGCAACCTCCTTGATAATCTCTTCGCCTTTCAGAGATTCACTAATGGCCTTTCTGCAGAAAATTCCCAAATCTACTGGTGATCCCAAGATCAAACAGAGGATAAATTGCATATTTCAATACCTTTCCACCCTTCCAACTTGTCGCAGTATTCACTGCCAGTCTTAAGAACAGAAGGAGCCATTATTTTTATTTTATGTGTCAATCTTAATTTCCAACTAATATCTTTAGTTCAAAGGTAACCCCTACTTAAAAAAAAAAGGATGGAATCAAGCATGCACATGGGTCAGGAATCACCGAATTCTTTAAAGGCACAGGACAAACCACGGAAGATAGGGGTGACTCAGGAACACCAGCCTGCAAGCAAAAAAGTGAGTTGAAGATTTTTAGGACTGATTCACAAAAGATGCTCTGAGAGATGTAAGGGAACTGACGTGACCAGAGCTAAAATACATCAGGCCAACCTCCAGTCATCTTTCATTAAATACCATGGATAGATATTATTACTCATATTATCCACTTCATTCCCATCTGTTTCCCTAGAATTACCAGAAATATGCACTTTAAGAACACACCAAAAGGGGCAACTAGGGGAGCAGAGTGGATAGAACACCAGAACTGAATTTAGAATGACCTAAGTTCAAATCTGGCCTCAGACATTTCCTAGCTATGTGACCCTGGACAAGTCACTTAACATCAATTGCCTAGCCCTTGCCATTTTTATATCTTAGAATTGATACTAAGAGAAGAGAAGAATTTTTTTAATTAAAGAAAACACCAAAGGATATGATTCTTGCTCAGGACCAGAAATGGAAGAAAAGAAAGAAAAAAAAAAGAAACACTTAATATTTCCAAATCACACGGTGCTTTTTAAATAGTATCTCATTTGATCCTCAGAACAACATTGTGAGGTCGGTGTAATTATTAACCCCATTTTACAATTGAGGAATCTGAGGCAGACAGAGGTTAAATGACTTGCCCAGGGTCATACAGCTAAGTCTTTGAGGTCATATTTGAACAAAGATGAAGAATGAAAATAACTCATCCAGCAGAAAGACCTCTGAGCCCTCCATCAGGCTTGATTTCTTGCCCTCTCATAACAGGGATTTTCCCTAAGGATATTGGAAATGCATGTGAGCTCACTGGTTAGCTACATCTATGAAATTAACTCTATATTTCTGTAAAATCATACAGAAAATGTGCCTGCAAAAAACAGACCCTCAAAGTTAGACGTAAGCAGCCAAAATCTTGGTAGTTTCAACAAATCTTCCCTTGGGTTTGAGTCTTGACAGCCAATGGTGCCGAAGGTTCAAAATCAGGTAGGCATTCTCCGCTGGTGCTGAGCAAATACCCCAAAGGTTGTCCCTGAAGCTGAGGTCACCCCAAGCTCTCCCCAGGTTTCTGTGGCCACCGAGCCTCCTTCTTCTCCGCTATGATTGATGACAGGCGCAGGAACAGAGCAGACCCATGGCAGCCTTGACTTCACACCAAAAATAATGCGCTCTTCAGGCCAGTTCAAATACTCCTGACTCAGGAGACAGGGAGAATCATAGCAACCGAAAGAGTTCCTCTATTTCAAGAGATAATGAGAACACCGTAGCCTTTGGTAAAAATAAATATATTTCTTAACACTTAAGCAGGACTAAAGAAAAATTGAAATTGCATTTTAGTGAGAGTGGGAGCCTTGGCAACTCGAGTCTGGGTAACAGTTTGGTCTAAATTGGGTATTTACTTATGATAGTCTCATTATTCTTTCAATGGTCAATGCATGGGGCCTGCCTTTTAATTTAGGGCTAAAGCCATACTTATCTGGGTTTCAAACCACCTTTGATGTACATAAGAAAGGTTTGGGGGTTTTCAACTTATTAAATGTCAATCTGATCAAAAGTCAGTTGCCATGGTTGGTTGCTGTTTCCTCTTCGAATCGTCTCTGAGTAGCTAGAGAACCTTGACCTTGGATCTGCCTGTTTCTTTTAGCTATTTCCAGAACCATGCTTCACCGAGCTGGCTTTTGCTCTTTTGTCAAGAGATAAGTAGTATTTATACAAGTTTGGATTGCTTCTGATTAGAGAAGCCTGGGGAATAGAAAGATCCTGTTTACTTAGTTTCTAAAAGACAAGGAATTGGCTTGATATGTCTCTTCCCTGAAATTTACAACCTTTTTTTTTCTCCCAAACACTATCTTTTTGGTATTTGACTAATGTTGAGATAACCAGTGAGTGTTCTCCTGAACACATCAATAAATACAACCGGGAAGAAGTGTTTTCCTGTCATGTATTTTGCTGCGATGTTAAATTAAAAGGATAATGAGGTGCCACAATGGACAGGGCACTGGGTCTAAAATCAGGAAAATGAGCTCAAATCTAGCCTCGGACATTTACTAGTATGACCTTGGACAAGTCACTTAATCCTCAGTTTCCTTATCTGTAAAATGAGCTGAAAAAAGAAGTAGCAAGCCACTCTAGCATCTTTACCAAGACCTCAAATAGGGTCACAAAGGGTTGGACAAAACTAAAAAATGATTGAGCCACAACTTGAAGGAAACCATCTAAGAGTTAGAGATAAGAGAGAGGAGCATTCCAGACATAGGGGGCTAAGTAAAGAAAAAGGAAGGAGATGAGAGACATGGAATGTTCTGAATAAGGAACACCAATGGACCACCATGCCTAGATCACAGCAAACTTGGAGGGGAGTAAAGTGTAAGAGAGCTGGAAAGGGAAAGAGGAGTCCAAGCATGAAGGATTTTAAAGACCAAAGAGAAGATTTTATATATGATCCTAGAGGTACCTGGGAGCCATTGGTGTTTATTAAAGTAGGAGGAGTAACATAATCAAACCCAGGAGTATGCTGTATCCTGAAGCCAATTGTTAAATTTTTAGTGTGAGAATTTATACTTCTGAACCCAGAAAACACTGCCGATAAATGTTCAATTTATTGTTTTCTTGATTGTGGATCTTGATTTAAGAAAGTGTTAATATTGCAAATTAGATTTACAACCATATTATGTATACATTTTTTTCTAGAGTCGGTTGTTAAACATTTATCAGAAAGAACATTCCTGACTTATAATGTAAGAAAATTACTTTAACAAATGAATGAAGGATGGACTGGGAAGAAACTTAAGGCAGGAAAATGAGTTAAAAGGTTATTGTTAGAGTCCAGGTGAGAATTTGAGAGCCTGAACTAGGGAGGATGAATTGAAAGAAGAGAATGCATATGAAAGATGTTTTGAATGTAGGAATGGCAAGATTTGACAACAGCTTAAATATATGAGGTGAGTGAGAATCAGGAATTAAGGATGACTCTGAGGTTGAGCACCTGGATGATGGTGAGGATGGTAATACCCTCAGCAGTAACAGGGAAATTCAAAAGAGCAATGGGCTTGGGGGAGGGGAGACCTGAATTTGTTTGTAGTCAGAGAAGAAGAAACGAGTAGAAAAGGAGAATTACAAAGTTAGAGAGAAAATGGGTGTGATGGTGAAGAAAACATACCAGAGAATATGGAATGAAATGGGATCAACTGTACACGCAAAAGTCAGAAAGAAGAAGGACCACTTTTCCATCTGAGACTGGAGTAAAGGAAAAGATGGTGGGGCAAGATTTCTGTGTGATGTGAAATATGGAAGAGAAGAGAAGGAAGGTTCTACTTTTTTAGGTTCAGTTGGCAATGTTCTGCAGGGCTTCTTTCTGGAGGTACCTTTTGGGGTGCAAAAAAACTCTTCCCTACACAAGATCCAACCAAGATATTTCTTCAAATCAATATTCACAAACTCTAATCCAAATATCACATTATCAGTATTAAGTTATTGTTGTTCAGTTGTTTCAGTCATGTCTGACCCTTCATGACTCCATCTGTAGTTTTCTTAGCAAAAATGTTGGCATGGTTTGCCATTTCCTTCTCCAGCTCATTCTACAGATGAGAAACTGAGGTAAACAGGTAAACAGTGACCTGCCCAAGATCACGCAGCTAGTGTCTGCGACTGGATTACTACCTAGGAATATGAGTCTTCCTGACTTGAAGTCCAGCTCTCTATCTACTGTGCCATCTTATCCCCCTCAATATTAAGACAAGATGTATATTCCTGCATCAGATTTAGATATGATGGAGATGTAGGTCTGTGGCTCTGCCCTGATTCATAAAGCCTACTCAGAGAGCAGCCACTTCCAACTAGTCTAAAATAAGTTGAGGCAAGTAGACCAATGAGGTTTGATTTTTCAGTGTTTAACCCTGTCAGGCAAGACATTTGTAAGTTGAAAATATTCACAAACATCAGCTGAAGAAACTCAGAATGTTTATTCTGAAAACTGGGCTTAGATGTGATCTGCTAAAGTCCTCTCTCCTCTCCATCATGGCTAACCTTCCTGAGAAAATCATTTATATGGACAGTGATAGGGTACCAGGTCTGAATCAAGAGGACCTGGATTCAATTATGGCCTCAGTCATTTCCTAGCAATGAGACCCTGGGCAAGTCACTTAACTTCACTGCCTAGCCTTGTGACTCTTCTGTCTTAGAAATGATACCAAGACAGAAGGTAAGGGTTTTAACAAAATGAAATTCATTTATACTTGGTGCTTCCATTTTTTTCTCAGTTCTCTCTCTTCTAACCCTTCTGTAATCTGGCTTCTGATCATATGCGTCTCTGTGAAGTCACTAGTGATCTTTTAGTTGTCAAACTGAATGGTCTCTTCTCAGTTTTCATCCCTTTTGAACTCTCTGAAGCATATGTCATGGCTGATCACTCTCTTCTCCTTGAAAATCTCTTCTCTTTAAGTCTTTGTGATGCTGCTCTCTCTTCATTCTCCCTCTTCCTGTCTTGATGTTTTTTCTCTGTTTCCTATCAGTAGATAGGGATAGAGAGTGGACTTGACATTACATTGGTTCAGGGAACTCCCAGGTGAGGAAACTACCTCTGCCAATACAGGTACGCATCCTCAGCACTTTAGGATCTTAGAGAGAGGTGCCTGACTGAGACTCATTTTCTTCATCTATAAATAGAAGTAATCATCCTTATTGTACTTGTTTCATGAGCTCCTGATGAAGTGTTAAGGAGATACTATGAGCAGAGCACCTTGAAAAGATTTAAATGCCACATAAACGTTATCATTCTGTGATGCCCCTTGCTGGGGGCTAGCACAGTCAGTCTGGAGCACAAGCAAACTAAATCAATTTCCAAATCCAGTTTTCACACTAGAAGTCAGCATCAAAGGCAGAAACAGAACTAGTTTTCCTGTCCTCCAAAGCTTTTCATATGACTCATTTAATTCACCCCGTGGTCTCTTGGCAACACAGATAAAAAGCTTCTCAAGATTAATTCCCTGTATTCTGTAGAAGATTTGCAAAGCCTTGATATTTGCTGGTGAGATTATTGTTAAAAGTACCCATAGCACCTCTCTTTCAGAAACTTAGCAGTTATAATGAGTAGAATGGTTCAGTTAAAAGAGTCTAAGGAGGGAGAAGGAGCTTCTGGTGATTCTAGTCCCAGCTCTGCCTCTCACTAGCTGGGTGACCTTGGCTATGGCACTTTTTTTTAATGGGTCTCAGTTTCCTCATCTATAAAATAACATTGTATATAGATGATCCTTCCAGATCTTTAAGAAAAAAAGAAAAGAAAGAAAGAACATTTAAACTTCACACACACACACACACACACACACACACACACACACACACACACACACAAAGTGAAGTGTGCAGAGCCAGAAGACCAGTTTATACCATGATTAAAAGAAAAATACCAATTAAAAATTAAATTAAATTAACCTTTAAAGGTACTTATGATAGCTATTCAACAAATGTCCCTTTACTTAATGTTAGAATCAGAAGGCACCACAAAGATGAGCTCATTTAAAAGACAAGTAAACAAACACATAGACATGTTAATAATTTCCCCCAAGGTTCCACAGTTCTTATATTGACAGATGTAGGATAAGAGCTCAGGCTTCCTAACTCCTGGTCCAGTGCTTTTTCTACTATGCCACAGTGCCTTAAATCATAGGATAAAACAAAGTCGGGGGCCAGGAGAAGGGGAACTGTTACACTGGATTTCGAAGAGACTTGAATTTCCAGTTTAATCTAAATGTGCACTACTTCCCCTGCCTTCAACCTCCATATTGTCAGTCACCGAAACTAATCATTTTCCCTATATCTAGTCATAATGTTGGTATTATTATTAGCTGCCCTTTTGTCCCCACTTTCATTGCCAACATCCTAGTCCAGACTATGGTTGGTGTGAGCCAAGAAAGAGCATCAACTTGCAAGATGGGTCTTCTGTGCTGGGTGGTGGTTATGCCAGAACCCCAGTAAATATAATAATAATCATTCACATTCCAAGAGAAAGAAGAACCAGAAAAGAATGTCATCAAAAAAAAGTATGATAGGAAAGAAAATGGGCTGGTCACAAGACATGAACAATGGATAACCAACAAGAGCCTATTTATTAAAATGCTCTCTACCCTCATTATTATGCAGGCTTCCTAAGAGCAGAGATTAATTTCATGGTTTTGCCTTTTTTTTTAGGGAGCCCTTGTTGACTGACTGATTGATTACTTAATTAGATCTAGTCACCAATTTTCTTCTCCTCCTCCCTCCTAACCATTTTGTGTACCTCTTTCCAGACTGATCTTCCTTAAAAATGTTGCCATCATGTCCCTTCTCTGGTCAAAAACATATAAATATTACCTGTTTTTAACCACATAAAATCATAGAATCATAGGCCAGATCCCTTTTATTTTAGGATGATAAAACTGATGTCCAAAGAAGGAAAGAGATTTATACATGGCCAGGCTCCTATCTAATTAGGAAAAGCTGGGGGAAGGCAGGAGAGGGCTAAATTATCCCTAATGTCCCTTGCAGACCTAAATCTATGATCCTGATTTCTAATGCACTCTGCTTTTCTTTTATTGCAAACTTAATCATCAACAAATATGAACATTTCAGTATGTAATGAAGAATTATAAAGATTATTATATGAGAAACTGTCACATAATTTATTTTTTTAAGAAATAGAGAAAAAGTAAAACCAAGAGAGGAGTCCAGGTATAATAGGCTCTGCAAAAAAGGCTATACTCTTCCTGAAGGCAAGACCTTATACATGGTATAATAGAAAGACAATCAGACTAAAAGTCAGATACCTTTGTTACTTATTGGTCATGTATAACATAGGACAAGTTACCAAATCTCAATTTTCCCATGTGAAAACTGGGAATAATATGTGCCCTATCGCCAAACCCTGGAGTTTACACATAGAGCTAAAAGAGACTTTCAAGATTATTAAATCCAAATCCCTCGTTTTACAGATGAGAAAACAGGCCCAAAAAATGTTCAGTGTCATGTCCAAGGTGATACAACTAGTCAGTATCTGAGAAAGATCAAGCTTTTATGATCTTAACTGTAAGTCAAGCATTTTATTCTCAACATGGCGCTGCTGCTTGTCAATCAGTCAACAAGTATATATTAAGTATTTGCCATGTGCTAAGCACTGGAATCCCAATAAAGACAAAAACGCAGTCTCTGTAATCAAGAAGTTCACCTTCTAGATAAATAAATACATTGTTGTTGATTTTCATCCTTTATCTTTAAAGAGGACCAATGACATAATGGGGTCTTGTCCTGACTTGCTCATGAATTAGATTTAAGTGAGGCAGGTTTGCAAAAGTCATCAGCCTCATTATCTTCCAGCCTCCATTCTCCTTCATACTTGGGCATTCAGTGGCAAGACAAAAGTCAGGACAGCTGGTGATGGCCCCGGATGCAGAGGATGACCATGGCCTTTTCTATGTATGACCATGCTCTAAGTGCTCCATAGAGCCTGCTTCAGCTGCCTTCATGGCTACTGAAACAAATCATTTCCATCCAAGAGGGAAGTCTTCACATACTTGGGTTAGACATCCTCCCAACTCACCAATGGGTTTGAAGTCTGTTGGTTACCCTCAACCTGGTTTAGTCCATCTGCCAAGATGGTTTGTTTGACCGAGGTACAGCCATTGTGCATGCTACAACTTCTTAGAGACACAGGTGAGAGTTGGGTAAAAAGTGGAAACAAAAGGAAGATGCATTGCCCTGAAATGGGCTTAGCAAGCCCTCACACCAAAAGTAGAACTCCCACTCCCCAAATAAGTACAGATAAGTCAAGTCAACAAGCATTTTGAACTGCCAGCTATTGTGCTGAACACTGAAGGTGCAGAGAAATAGATGGAATATAATATAATAGAGGGAAGATCATCTCAGAAAAGGGCACCAGGAGTTAGGGTAGACCAGAAAAGGTGTTCTGTAGAAGGTGGGTTTTGATCTGAGTCTTGAAGAAAGCCAGAGAAATGAAAAGGGAAGGGGATTAGGGAGAATATTCCAAACATAGGGGAAAGTCCATGAAATGGCATGAAGATAGAAGATGGAATGTCGCGTGCAAGAAGCACCAACTATGCCAGCATAGCTGCATCATGGAATGTATAGACATGAATAAAGAGCAAGAAGACCAGGAAGGTAAGAAGGAACCAGGTCATAAAGGATTTTAAATGTCAAACAGAGAGCTTTCTATTTGACCTGGGAGGTAATGGGGACCATTGAAGTTGATTGAGTAGAGATGGAGATATGGTCAGACCAGAGCTGTTTGCATGTTGCCTCCCCTGTTAGACTGTGAACTCATTGATAGCAGGGACAGCATTTTACCTTTCTTTGCATCCCCAGTGTATAGCACAGTGCACCTGGCACATCATGGGCATTTAATAAATATTTATTAACTGACTGACCTACATTTTAAGAAAATCATTTTGGTAGTTGTGTGAAAGATGGATTAATGTGAGGAGGATATGAGTCAGAAAGACCAGTCAGAAAACTACTGTGGGAGCATCTGGGTGTCTCAGTGGATTAAGAGCCAGACTTAGAGATGGACAGTCCTGAGTTCAAACACTTCCTAGCTATGTGATCCTGGGCAAGTCACTTAATCTCTATAGCCTAACCCCTACCAGTCTTCTGCCTTGGAACCAATACACAGTATTGATTCTAAGAGGAAAGGTAAGATTTTTTTAAAAAGTGTTAAAAAAAACTTTCAAGAGAGAGGTCAAGAAGGCCCTGAAAGAGGGTAATAGTTCTATAAAGGGAGAAAAGAGATATGCAGACGTGGTAACAATAGAAAAAACAATATTTGACAACTGTTTGACCATGGGGATAACTATGAGTGAAGAGTTTAAGATGGCACAGGGCTATTTCATTCTATGATTATTTTTAATGGATTATCTCTTACTGTCTCTTCTTGCAGGACCTACTTCCAGAGAAAGAATTGATCAATAGAAATAAGTAAGGCATAGTGTTTTATATATATATATATGATTATGCCTTCTCTAGTGGGAGGAGGAGGGGGAGGGAAGGAGTTAATTGGATATTGTAATGTAATAAACAAATAAAATAAATTTCTTTAAAAAAATATAGCCAGAGATTGGGAGCGTAGATAACTAGAAAGATGTCAGATGTAAAATCACTTTGAAACATTTAAAGGGCTTTTAAAAATGTAAAGGGGCTTCCTCTTCCTTCTTCTTTTCCTCCTCCTCCTCCATTGGCATCATCATCATCTTTAGCATCCTGTTTTTCCTGGGATCTAACCCCTTCAGTTTCCTGCAATTTATTGGTTTCTTGGTCATATCCTCCTATATCACAGTCAGAATTTCAGTGGTTAAATTCGTCCAAAAATCCTTGCCAAGTCTGTGCTTACTTACCCTGATTTTCAGCGGAAGTTCCAGTGTTTACACAGGAAAATCAGAGCATGTGCCATCTGATTTCCGGGTTGATTAATGCAGATGCTGCTCTTGTAGGTATCACTAGCTTGGCCTCCAGTAAGAGGGAAAACAAAGAAAAAGTGCATTCTTGTTGATAAAGCACTGAGCTGCAATAAAGAACTTGATTCCTTGCCCAGAGCTTATATTTGGTTCAGTTCAAGTTAACAAAAATATATTAACCCTATTGTGTACAGAACTCCATTGAGGGAGACACTTAGTTTTGATAATATACTATCCTTGTACCCATGGAGTTTACAATCTAGGAAGGGTGTATTTTTTTTTATTTCATCAGGAATCCATAACTTGATGTGTTAATATAGTATCATAGGGTGGCTAGGTTGCACAGTAGATAGAGCTCTGGTCGTGGAATCAGGGAAAGGAGGACTCATCTTCATGAGTTCAAATCCATTCACAGACACTTACTAGCTGTGTGACCCTGGACAAGTTACTTAATTCCGTTTGCCTCGGTTTCTGTAAAATGAGCTGGAGAAGGAAATAGCAAACCACTCCAGGATCTTTGCCAAGAATACTTCAAATGGGTTTGTGGAGAGTCAGACTCAACTAAAAATGACTGAACCAGGGGGCAGCTGGGTAGCTCAGTGGATTGAGAGCCAGGCCTAGAGATGGAAGGTCCTAGGTTCAAATCTGGCCTCAGACACTTCCCAGCTGTATGACCCTGGGCAAGTCACTTGACCCCCATTACCCACCCTTACCACTCTTCTGCCTTGGAGCCAATACACAGTATTGACTCCAAGTGAGGGTTTAAAAAAAAATGACTGAACCAGAACAACATGGTATCAGAACTTTTACCTTCAGAAAAGTTATTTCCTCAATCTCATATAGCTAATAAGGGTCAGAGTAGGAAATGGAACATATACAAATAAGTAAATTACAAAATAATATGTTATGATTGTATAAAAAGAAGGGTTATTAATAACCCAGAAAAATCAAAGAAAAATTCCTAGAAGAATCCCTCATTGACTACCTCAAACAACTATCTATTTCACATTCTTCATTTATAAAACAGAGACCATCTGTGCCTCCTGGATCATAAATGTGCAGACCTAAAAGTGTTATGTGAATAATCATTTCAAGGTTTCCATTTGATACAGATGTTTGTTATTGTATGGACAGAATCTCATCTTTCATGAGGAAGTTGGCCATCATTGCTTAGCCAATAAGCTCCTACTTATAGTAGTGAAAGGAAGGATGGGAAAACATGGAGACCCTGGAAATCAGGATTGGTGTGATAGAATGAGCAGAGTGTTTGATCTAGAAGAGAAGAGACCTGGATTCTAGTCTTAGTCCTGCCACTAAGCCATTGAGCCAGTGAGTCCACCCTTCAGGGTCTTGGAATCTTCATCTGTAAAATAAAGGACCTGGACTAGATGTTCTCCCTAAGATCCCTTTCAGTCAAGGATCTACAAGCACTGAATGTCAGGGTCCAGTGACATCTTAATGAGATACACCTGTGAAAAAGGAAAGAACTCAGAATTTGATGCGAAAGACCCAACAGTCACTGAACAGAATCACTGTTACCCAGCTCTTGTGCATATTCCGTTTGTAAGACTTCGATGGACTAATAGTGTGATACAAAGATATACAAAGAAAGAATACTAGATTTGGAGGCTTAAGACCCAGAGGGGAATCTTTGTTCAATCACTTACTAGCCATTTAATGTTTCCTAGCTACAAGCAAGTTGTTTCAATTCTCTGCACCTCCTTTTCTTTATCTGTAGAATGGGCGGAATAATCCTAGTTTTACATACTTCACAAGGGTGTTATGAGAAATATGCTTTATAAACCTTGAAGTACTAGATAAATATTACTGGACTGAACCATCGCCGAACAAATTGCTAAAAATAAGCTGCAATTTGCTTCCCTTTCATATCTAGCCCCAAGAGTCTCTATTCTGCCTTTTGGAGCTATTTGGACTGCCTACTGCTTACACTTCAAATCATAATGGCAAAAAATGTTGGAGCCTGGAAGGGGTCTCAAAGATAATCTAGCTTACCCCTTTGCATTGCACAAAGAGAACTGCATGTCTTTTGGACCCTGGGCACGTGAGCCAACTTTGAATTTCATAACTAGGTTAACTGATTAGTTTATAAGAGCATCCTTCATTTAAGATCTGTGCAATGGTCTATTAGAATATCAAATAATAGGTACATCACTGTCAATTAACATGTCCTGAGCACCCACTGGAAGGTGGCCCTAGAACAGGAGCTATAAAAGTCCAAACATCAAAGAAAAATGTGACAATAATAATGCTAGAGATTTAAGTAGTATTATTGCCTGGAATTTGAATGCAACCCTCTTCCCCCAGGTTACAAATGCAACATTCATTTACAAGGAGATGAAAATATTTTTCAAAGAAAGCATTTCATGACTCTCCTCAAAATTCTCAGTGGGATGAGGTGGCTGGCGGGTCTTAGAGTTAGTTCGTAATTATTCCCCTTCAGGAGGTGCCATGCTGGCCTGGGGCCTCCTTTCCCCCCTCACTGCTCAGATTTCTGCTAGCTGTAATAAAATTAGCTTTGTCTCCTTGAAGACGAAACTCTGGAACACCTTGCTTGCCAGTCAAATGTTGTGCATTTGGGGATAGGCATCTGAGGCTAGAGGGTTTCACTGATGATTCATTTCTTAGGCTGGTTCTGGGCTACCTAAGTTAGGACTGAGCTAACAATATAAGGGGGGTCAATCAAGGGGTGGGATGAGTAGCTGAGGGGAAGAGAAGGAGAGGGAGAGAAGGGAAAAGAGAGAGGGATGGAGGGGAAAGAAGAGAGGCAGAAGAGACAAAGATGGAGAGATAAGAGAAAGAAAAGAGAGGATAGAGGAAGAGATGGAAAGATGGAAAAAGAGAAGAGATAGAAGAGAGAAAGGAAAAAAGAGAGAGGGAGAGAAAGACAATGAAAGGAAGAGAGAGAAGAGAAGAGAGGGAGAGAGAGAGAAAAGGAAAATGGAGAGAAAATAGAAAAGAGAGAGGGAGGGAGAGAGGGGGAAAAGGAGAAGGGAACAAGACTCCACTGTGACTCCACTATAGCTCAGATACACCAATAAGACCATAGGACAGGATCAGACACCATCTCTCTGCCACCAGAACACTTCCTGAGACATTAAAGCCATGATTTGGTGAGAGAGCATTGGTGTGATGGTCAGTAGATTCTGCCACTGTGATCTTGGGCAAGTCAATTCAACACTGGGGGCTTCATTTTCTTTGTCTATAAAACAAATGGGTTGAACTAAACGGACTCGAGGGTCCCTTATAGCTCTAACTCCAAGATATCAACAGTATGCCCACATTGTGCATGGCTTCCAATGTCTTCTTATCAGACCTAGGGCTCTGCCAGTTCACTATGTACTGGAGGTGACTTTATTAATTCTGTGAGCCAAGGATATCTGGAATGGTGTGTTTTGCCTACATATCCTTAATTATTCTGCCTTGCTATGATGGGCAAGGACTTAGAAAGTATAGTTTGGAGTCAAGATGAGACCATCAGAATAAAAACCAAGCCAACACAAAAGTTCAAGCACATTTGTTCTGTTTGGACCAAAATTAACTCTTTTAAAGTCATAGAGTTTTCTGAGTCTATTACCACTTGAATCCTCTATGCCCAAAGCCTGTAGAAATTCATTATAAAGAATAGGAACTTTATATAAGAAATTGCAAACCAAGAGATTAAGGGATTTCTCTATCCTCTTATAGCAGGGGTTGGTAACATATGGCTCTCGAGCCATATCTGGCTCTTTTGAGGGCCGGATATGGCTCTTTCTGCAGGAGCCATAAAATCAATTTTTTTTTCAGGCGCTGTTACAGGAGCGCGCACTGTGAGTACCGTATGGCTCTCACGAAATTATATTTTAAAAAATGTGCCGTTTATGGCTCTCATGGCAAAAAGGTTGTCGACCCCTGTCTTACAGTGTCAATCTAAGTAGTGCATAAGAGAGTCCAAGAAGAAAGGGGAGAGGCAGAATGGTGAAGTAGATAGCAATTAAATGATAAATATTTAAAATTAAATAAATAAAGTAGATAGAAAAAAAACAGGTCTGGAAAACCTGAGTTCAAGTCCTGCTTCTGTTACCTATTGATTATGTGACCCTAAATAAGTCATTTCACCTCTAGGGTCCAAACTCCTCCCTGAAACTTTCTAAGAATACAAGTTACAGAGCAGCTGACAATCAACATTGGTCAAATGAGCCTCTTCACTAGAGGTCACCTACGCAAATGAAACCACAAGTCTTGCCTGGGGAAAAAATGTTTTTAAGATTTGCCAAAGCATTTTCCTCACAAAGAGTACATTACCCCATTTCACAGATGAGAAAATGGAGACTCTGAGTAGCTGTGATTTACTTATGATGACACAAATATTGTCTGGGGCCAGCTGTAATCCCAAGCCTCCTGAGTCTAAACCAAGCACTCTATCAACTATGCCACATTTCCTTATAGGCAAATAATGAGTCTTGGGAGGACACTATCCATCTATTGGGGGGGGGATGAAACTAGTTCAGAAATAGAGCAGACATGGTCAGAAGACCAATTCAGCACCAAGGTCTATTCAGAGCACCAAAATCCAAAATGCTGAGACAAGGGAAAAAGATAATTATAGAAAGAGATTTGGGGGGCAGCTTGGTGGATTGAGAGCCAGGCTTAAAGAGGGGAGTTCCTGGGCTTAAATCTGATCTCAGACACTTTTTAGTTGTGTGACCCTGGGCAAGTCACTTAACCCCTAATGTTTAAGCCTTACCACTCTTCTACCTTGGAACAAATACATAGTATTGATTCTAAGACAAAAGGTAAAGGTTTAAAAAAAGAAAGGAAATTCAGATCAAGATGTGAGACTAGGGGTATCATAGAGGAGCTGACCATTTGTGGGAATCAGCTTGTCTTCCCAAACTGCAGCAGTTTATGGTACCTAGTTACATGCCACCTACCTCTCTGATCTCTAAGGTTTCTTCTTATGACACTCTACAAATCCTCTTCTCAACTTCATGTGAGTATTGACCTCCCAATGGACCCAGTAGTCCATACCTGCGCTCCTCTCAGCCAATTCTCATTTTCTATCTGCTTTTAGACATTCCCTTGCACTCTGCCCTCAAATCACATTGACAGTTGTTTTCAGTCATGTTTGACTCTTCATGACCCCATTTGGAGTTTTTTGGCAAAGATACTAGAGTGGTTTACCATTTCCTTCTCCAACTCATTTAATAGATGAGGAAACTGAGGCAAACAGGGTTCAGTGATTTGTCCAAGGTCACAGCTACTAAGTGTCAAGAGGCCAGATTTGAACTTAGGAGAATGAGTCTTCCTATCTCCAAGCCCAGCATTCTATTCACTGAGCCACCTAGCTGCTCCAAATTTTCTTTACTGGAGTGAAGAGAAGAGTTTTCAGACATTTATGATTTTTCCCCTCATCCTTGGGTCTCTGAAAATTGTCATCATAAAATGGTACTTCTCTTCACAATAATTAAGATCATAGACTTAGAACTGGAAAG
>NC_058131.1:593936137-593959271 GCF_016433145.1 Gracilinanus agilis | reverse complement strand
TATATATATATATAACACTGCCTTCTGAACTCCATAAACCCTCCTCACCTCCTCCCATCATACTCAAAGAGAAACTTTCATTTGAGCTTCTGGAGAAACTTGTCAGACAGGTCTCTTTGATGCTTCTAGGAGCTAGGGAAAGTGATTGGGGGCACTGGAAAAGGAGGTTTTAGAGAGATTTTGGAAATTAGGTCAAATATGAGGAAAGTGAGATTTGATGTGTTTAACTGGGGCCATGGGGCCATGCTAGAGGCAGGGCATAGCAGAGCTAGACCATCACCCTCCAAGATCAGAACTCTGTAATAAATTGTATTATTAAATTTAATCTAATTTTAAACATAAGTTGACACTCTTGATAATACTATGATAATGTATGCAAATCTATATAGTGAACTCCCACCAAAAATCCCCCCAAAGCTAGCCAGCTATATTATATATAACCCTAGGATAATGAAATTGTGTGTTCCTTTTATATAGTGTGGGGAAATGTAAACTTAATAGAATGGGAATCCCAAAATTTCTCCCCCTTGACTGTCTAATCCTGGCTCTCAATCCACTGAGCCATCTAGCTGCCCCGCACACCATATTTTATTGCCTTTAATGATCTACTTAAAAAAACAAAACATTTCTAATTTACTCAACATAAGCAACCCTGCAGCCCCCTTCAGTATTCCCATCATCACTTGTGTCTTAGCTGCTGATCCCTGAGATTTGTTTCTTCTATCAGTCAGCCAGTTAGCATGTTTTGAATAGGAAAGAAATGTAGACAGGTCCTAATTAGGGCAAATAATATATCCTGTGAAGTAATTGCCTTTTGAAATCACACTGAATATTTTCATTGGTCTAGAACTAATGACCATGTCTTAAATAATTATAGCATTGAATAGTGTGAATTTGAATATATGAGACCACTTCATATGATTCATTCATTATTTGCTCTATTCTGATACCTAGCTGCAGAGTTCTTTCCCTTGAGCTAACAGTCCTTTGGAGGAGAAATGGTTTACCTGAGAGTGATTGGCATTGTAGTTAGAGTACTGGGTCTATAATCAGAAAGACATCTTCCTGCATTCAAATATGGCTTCAGATGCTTCCTAGCTATGGGACTGGGGCAAGTCAGTTAACCCTCTTTGCCTCAATTTCTTCATTTATAAAATGAGCTGGAGGAAGAAATGACAAACTACCATAAGAATCTTGATTAAGAAAACTCCAAACAGGGTCTTAAAGAGTCAAATGCAACTGAAAAATGATGTAATAAGAACAAAGATTTACATAAAGGTACAATTCAAGAGGCAGCATATCATAATTGGCTCAACTTTTGGGAACGAAGTTTTGTAGGAATTAAGATGAATTCGAACAGAAAGAATTAAATCAAAAAGGAAAGTATCAAGTAGCTTCCTATAAATATTTAGTGTTTGATTAGACATAAGGCAATAAATAATTTAGAGAAAATTAAAGATTTGCATTTCATTTTAGAAAAGTGATAGGGGGGCAGCTGGGTAGCTCAGTGGAATGAGAGTCAGGTCTAGAGATGGGAGGTCCTAGGTTCAAATCTAGCCTCAGACACTTCCTAGCTGTGTGACCCTGGGCAAGTCACTTGACCCCCATTGCCTACCCTTACCACTCTTCTGCCTTGGAGCCAATACTATGTATTGGCTCCAAGACAGAAGGTAAGGGTTTAAAAAAAAGAAGAAAAGAAAAGTGATAAAGTTTTAATGGAGGGAAAAGAGAAGTCAGAATGGGAAAGATAGGTTGAATTTGGAAAGGTTTTCTCCCACATTGGGGGGAAAAAGGCTTAATGGAAAGAATAAATGTGGTATGTGTGAGGTAGGTAGGGTAAGTGGGAGGTTAACAACAAGAACTTGTGAAGGTATGGGGATTTATGCTGGGAAAGTAGGGGATTTCTGCTAGTGAAGGCAGGGGATTTATGCTGGGAAGTCCTGGGAAATAAGGCTAGATAGATAAAATGTTTAGCTTAGTGTGCATTGTCTCTAAGCAGTTTGAGGTATTTAGCTACACTCAAATGAGGCTTGAGACTAGAACTGCATTTTCTGGAGTCATCAGTATAATACTAATAGTTGAAACCATGAGAAGATGAACTTCAAGGGAACAAACAAGGGCAGAAAACTTTTTGTCTCTCTATTTTTGTGTCCTCCTTCTTTGTCTATTTTCAAATGTAAAATGTTTTTCTTCTTTTTTTGGAAGGGGAAGGGAAGTGGTGGGATCCATTTCTTCCTCTTCATTGCTAAAGATATTGTCCATATCCTGACTCCTTGGTACTGAGATCATAAAAACAACCTTCTAGATCTTTTCTTTGCTTTTATTTCCATTCAGTTCTAATTTGTTCTATTTATAATAAAAATTTTCACCAATGTAGAGACAGAGAGGCCTGACAGTTAGAAAGAACCAGCCTAAAAAACAGAAAAAGACTGATGTTTAAGTTCTGCCTTGGATATGTATTTGCTGAATGGCCCTCTGCAAGTCTCAGCTTCTGAGTAATCCAAGTAATTTTCTAAAACTCTAAGATATGGAGAAGGTGCTGACCTACACTGATAACAAAGAGTTTTCTGAGCATTGGAATATATTAATGAAATCACATAATCAGCTACTATTTTTTAACAAAAGCAATATTAGTATTAGTAACTGGTATTTAGATAACATTTTAAAGCTTTTTACTTATCTTATTTTTAGGCATCATAACAATCTTCTGAAGTAAGTACTACAGATATTATTTCTATTTTATAGCTGAAGGAAATTGTGGTTAGAGAAGTTACTAATTGTTAATGGTCATACAACAAGTAAGTATCAGAGGTTGGATTTAATCCCAACTGTCCTTACATAATCAATTTTTATAGGATCGTGACTTTTGTAAATAGCTATTTGCTATTTAGAAGTGGGCAGTCTCTCTACCATCACTTCTTTAAGTTTTAAATTTTAATTTTTTTCAGGCTACACATAAAAAAAATTTAATATTCATTTGCTGACATTTTGCAACCCAAGCTCTCTCCCTCTCTCTCACCTGTTCCTCCTCCCCAAGAAGGCAGGTAATATCATATGGATTTTATATAATATATTTCTTTAATCATCGTGTTGTGAAAAAGAGTAATATATTATTTACATTAGAGAAAAATTCATTGAGGAAATAAAGTGAAGAATGGTATGTTTCAATCTACATTTATACTCTGTCTGCTCCTTCTGTGACAGTGGATAACTTTTTTGGCATGAGTCCCTTGGATTTTTCCTGAATCCTTGCCTTGTTGATATATTAGTTGTCATTCACATTTGGTCATATATTATTGTTATTACTATGTGCCACATTCTCCTAGTTCTGCTCACTTCACTTTAAATCAATTCAAAAAGTTTTTCCATAATTTTTTGTGATCATCTTCTTTGTTATTTCTTATGATGTGGTTGCATTTCATTATAACCTTATAGCAAAACTTGTCCAACTATTCTTCAATTGCTGGATGTCCTTTCCATTTTCAGTTCTTTGCCACTCTCAAAAGAACTGCTATAAATATTTTAGAACATATATTTTCTTTTCCTTTTTTTTTGATCACCTTAGGAAATAAACCTAATAGTAATCTACTCTCACTTAAAAAAGTTAGAAACATTTCTTTGCTGGCAATAAGATCTCTATGTCCCCAAGTTGGAAAAAAAAAAAAAGACAAGTCATCTGGGGCAATGACTTTTGGTTTTCCTGTATCTTGATGAGATACATTTGGAATAAGGTGGGCTAGAGTTTGGAAGAGGTTGAAATTGTAATAAGGAAGGTACAATTAGTGGTTTCCCACAAATAGTATTAAACCTGATCAAGTGGCTTCTCTCTAAAGCTGTTCATTGATCATCTTCAGTTAATGGAACTTCACTGTCTTTTAGGGGTTTTCCCTGGGCATCTATATTTCTTTACTCCATCTGTGATTTTTACCTCCTCACTGAATGCTAGAAATCATCAGGGGCCTTAGATTCACATACATTCCAGGGATCTCATTAGTATGTTCCCCATGGTCACATCTATGGATATAATACGGAGACCACATGTTTCTTCATGACAAAACAAAACAATTGTTTCCTTCTTTGGAGTTATTTGCATTTCAGTTTCAATAGACATTTAAAGATATTAATTCAAGGTAGCCTGAGGAATTGAAATATAACTTATGTAACAGGTTTGCTCAGAATGTGAAAGGTCAAAGTACCCTTTAGGGGTGTGGGAATAAGATCACTTACATCTTTGACTTATTGCCTCTACCTGGAAATATGGCAACATCCCTATATGACACCACTCAGTGTGGTATCACAAACACCTTTCAGAAATACACAATTTACCAACCTTAGATAATAATAAAAGAGTTTATAAGTTGATGAAAAATAGAGAATTTATCAAATTGGCTTATAGAAAATATGGATACTCATCAATCAACATTTTTCCCAGAGATCTGTATAAAATAAAGAAAGAAGGAAGGAAAGGAAGGGAAAGGAAAGAAAAGGAAGAAAGAAGGAGAAAGCAAGGAAGGAAAGAAAAAAGAAAGAGAGAGAGGAGGAAGTAAGGAAGAGTAGAAGAAAGGAAAGAAGAGAAGAGAGAAAAAAGGGGAAAAAAGAAAGAAAAAGGGAAAGAAAGAAAAAGAAATGAAAAGAAAGGAAGGAAATAAAGAAGGGTGGTCTCTGTCATTCAGTCCCTTATACAAGGTGGTGCTCATTCTATATGTTACTTCTGGTGGTTCTTAGAATATGGTATCTACATGGTTCTTCACAGGTCCCAGCATGTGGCATTCATCAAGCCTCCTCCAGCTTTTTGTAGTTCCCATCTGACAATGTCACTAATCATTCTTCCTGTTAGTCCTAACTTTGTTACTCAGGAGGGTTTGCCTACAATTTTCCATGGCTCCCAATCGGGTGACACGGATAATCCTTTTGCTCAGAGGAAAAGCCTCTATTTTCCTGTGGATCATCTTAATATGGCAAGAATAGGAAATAAAAGCCAACATTTTTATTATGCTTAAAGCTTTGCAAAATGCTTTTATATGTATCATATTACTTGGTTCTCCTTATCATGTCCAAAACCCTGTGAGATAGGTACTATTGTGATCCCTATTTTATATAGATGAGGATAGCGATTCTGAAAGAGCTTAAATGATTTTGTAGGGTCATATAACTAGTGAGTATTTATAATTTGAATTTAGCTCTTCTTGGCTCCAAGTTCAGCATCCTATTCACTATGTCTCCTACCTGTAAATAGACCACAAATGGTAATTAAATCCAAAATGCCTTCATCTCTGAAGTTTTCCTCTTGTATTTGTATTCCTATGGATGTCTAGTCTCATACTGAAATTTATGCAGTATTCGGGAACATAAACCCATTTGTCTTGTATTTGAATGGGTCTTGTAATTGACCCTTAGCTGGAGCAGTGTGAATAAGTCACAGCCTTTTGAATTCAGGAGTAACAGATGCTAAACCAAGGTCTATAGCTGGTAGAGACATGGAAAGTAGTGAATAGGGTATCATTTTGTTACATTACTTGCTTACATGCTTGTTTGCACACCTCCTTGCTGAAGAGTCTAATGACTTCTAACCAGGATTACTTATTGCCCACTCATCAAAGGATCTCATTTCTTGTCTTTATTTTTCCTTTTCTCCATTCCTTCTCATATACCTACAGGTGTTAGGATAAATCTATCCTAGAAATAGGCTTCAAGAATAAAGAATGAAGAACAAAAACAAGAAAGCAAGGGGATATAGAATAGGGGCAGAAAAAAAGGCACGGAGATCAGGAATTTTTAAAATAGTTATATTATTCTGGATTAGTTAGAGAATGCTTGTTAAATTATGCTCCCAACCTCTTTTTTCCTAGCTCAGTCTACAAAACATGAGACTTTCATACTAACTTCATAATACCTTTTTTCTTCCTTTATACTATTTTCCACATTCTTCCAAACTGTATTTGTCTTTAAAGCTACAAAGAACAGAGAACACATTGGATTAATCTATATATCATCCCAGCTCTTAGGGCAGTATTTTGTACACAGTGATAAATAGTCATTGAATAAATGAATGAATACCCTCTATGAGGTTTTATTGTGGATAGGTGCTTTATTTTCTATACCTTTGTATCACCTCTTCCCTCCCACCCTGATATTTAATTCATTTTCTTATTCATAATGAGAAATAAGTGAATGCTACTTGAATGAATTAACTTACAAAGAATTAATAGCTATCTACTGTGGCTTCTACCCAAGGTAAGGTTGTTCTAAAGGACACTTGGTCTCAAAAGTCACCTTTGCCTTTAAGAGTATAGGAAGCAGGAAATATCAGTATTTTACTCTCCTTTGAAAACCATTAAATAATCCGACTTTTAAGGAATTTGTCACACTTGTGTTAAAGTGGTAAAAGTGAATCCATACCCTGTTCTCCTTTCCTAGTGGTGTCCCCTTATCTTACTTGGCTGAGGTTGTTACCATTGTGCTGATGAATATTTCAGTTTATTCATTTTTCCATTCTTTCTGCAATTCATTTAACTCTGACTTTTTAGTAATTTGGTTCTATATGTGTTCTTTTTAGACAGTAAATAAGTATTTCTATTTGACTTTGTTAATGACTAAAGTGATGGGGCTGCCCATTCATTATATTAGAGAAGTGTAATTCTTGCCATGGCCTCTGATATCAACACAGCTCAAGAATTCCTGAAAGATAGTTACCTTTGATAACTCCTGTTGTTCCTTTGTCTTTCTCTCTTCAAAATTATTAAATGTTAGAAAGATGAAAGGAAAGAATATATACACATATAAAGAAATTTTTTTCTAACTGGCCACTTCCAGAACTTTAAGACAGAAATTTAATCTTTAAAAATACTTTCAATTGAAGATTTTTATATTGAATGCTTTATAATATAACAGATAATTAAAAGAAGACAAAAATTATATACTTTGGCATTTCTTGAGTGCATCAGAGTCAGCTCACAGAGTGACTTCCACCTTCCACTCCCAACGAATACCATTTTGGTATCTCATGCAAATGAGTATCTTCACCTATTTAGTCTAATCATGCTACTAGACAAAGCTAGTGAGAAAACATCCAAGTAACATTTTGTTCCCTTAAAGGTCTTGATTTTCTTTTTTTGACTCTACCCGGCTTGATTTTTTTCTACCACCTCCATGTAGATAACTCTCAAATAGCCATTTCCAGTCATAACTTCTCCTTTGAGGTCATAAGAGATCTCCTCCCAACACCTAAAACTAATCATATTCAGAACCAGCCTAAATGTTTGAGCTTGAAGGGAACTATTTTAGAGACCATTTAGCCATGTTCCCTCCATTTATATCTTAAATGTGATCTAAAGAGTGGAGGGATTTCTCCATTGTCACTGAGTAAGGAAGTAGTAGTTAGATCTAGATTTCTGTATTTAAATCTTATCCTTCTTTTCACTTTATTGTTTCTCTTATGTACTATCATATGATACATAACTCATATTTGAAAAACTCATTATTACTGTTGAATCTTCTTTCTACTTTTCCTTTCATAAGCAGTTCATCTATATGCATCCCCTTGCTACAGCACTATAATGACCACTGAATTTTTCTATCTGTTATAATGCTGAAAATTTCCAAAAACTACTATGTTACACTATAATGGGAGTTTCTTGGGAGTGAGGACTTTCTTGCTTTTCTGTTTCTATAACTAGAACTTAACATAGTGATTTTGTACATATTAAATTCTTTGTAAATGCTTTATACATTAATTCATTCTGTTACTAAGTTGTTAGTTTGATCTTTGTAACATCATTTACATTTGGCCTTCTCTATTCTCACTGAAATGTCTTAATACAAGTTTTTATCACTATTTCTTATGGCATTATCTCTATTTCTATATTATGAATGTATATTCCATATTTGAAAAGTACAGTGTTATTAGTATTGCAATAGTTTTCCAATATATCTTCTCATCTTTATTCTCTTCTTTACAAACTGTCCTTTATATACCTGCCAGAATAATGTGATGCCTCTACTTGATTATAATATACTCCTGACCAAAATTCTTACCTTTTTATTACCTACTAACTTGTCTTTCAAGGACTTCCACAATCTATCATTATTCTACTTATTTTAAGTTTGTTGTTGTTGTTGTTGTTGTTGAGTTGTTTTCAGTCCTGTATGACTTTATGACTCCATTTGGGGCATTCTTGGCAAAGATACTGGAATGACTTGCATTTTCCTTCTTCAGTTCATTTTACAGATGAGAAAATTGATATAAAAAGGGTTGGGAATTGCCTAGGGTCTCACAAGTAGTAAGTACCTGGGGTTGGATTTGAACTCAGAAAGATGAATCTACCTGACTCCAGGTCCAGCACTCTATTTACTGCACCAACTAACTGTCCTATTGATATATATATATGTATATATATACATATCTATATTCTAAATATTCCATACACAGAGCAGACTGAATTGTTATTTTCCTCCATATCAAATGGTCCCCATGCTTTCCTGCTAGCAAGTCTTTGCTTACTCTTGGATGACCTTCCTTCCCCCTTTTTTGCCTATTGAAATCCTACCTATACTTTATTTTATTTTTTAATTTTTTAAGATTTTCAAAAATGTTATTTAATTAATTAAATTAGAATATTTTTCTATAGTCCCATGAATCATGTTCTTTCCTTCCCCTCCTCCCAACCCCCTCCCATAGCCAGTGAACAATTCCATTGGGTTTTACATGTGTCACTGATCAAGACCTATTTCCATATTATTGATATTTGCACTAGGGTGATCTTTTAGAGTCAATATCCTCAATCATAACCCAATTGACCAATCTGATCAAGTCCCTCAGAAATGTCGTGGATCATTGCATTGATCCTAGTAGAGGAGTCCATTACATTCAATTGTGCCACAATATATCCATCTCTGTGTATAAGGTTCTCCTAGTTCTGTTCCTTTCACTCTGCATCAATTCCTTGAAGTCTTTCCAGTTCACATGGAATTCCTCCAGTTCATTATTCCTTTTAGCACAATAGTACTCCTTCACCAACAGATAGCACAACTTGTTCAGCCATTCCCCAATTGAAGGGCATTACCTCTTTTTCCAATTTTTTGCCATCACAAAGAGTGAGGCTATAAATATTTTTCTAGAAGTCCTTTTCCTTATTATCTCTTTGGGGTATAAACCCAGCCGCGGTATGCCTGCCTATTCTTTAAAAAAAAAAAAAAAGAACAAAGATTAAACATATGATTTAACTGGTTTCAGAAACTTCCAGCTGAACAAATTTCCTCTATCAGCACATATCTCAATTTCCCTAAAAGCAATAGTCTTAGAGTTGCCTAGAGTAGAGGTCTCAAACAAGACTACCAGTGATATATGACTCTCTAGTGTGGCTAGAACTTTATTAAAATGTCATTGGAAGGGGGAAGCTGGGTAGCTCAGTGGAATGAGAGTCAGGCCTAGAGACGGGAGGTCCTAGGTTCAAATCTGGCCTCAGCCACTTCTCAGCTGTGTGACCCTGAGCAAGTCACTTGACCCCAATTGCCTACCCTTACCACTCTTCTGCCTTGGAGCCAATACACAGTATTGACTCCAAGATGGAAGGTAAGGGTTTAAAAAAATGTCATTGGAAAATATTTTTAAATGAATACAATAAAAGATAGACACTACTAATATGTAGCTTTCTAAGCCAATATGCCAACTGTAGAGGTCCTTATATATATAATTGAGTGGCCTCCATTTCTATTTCAGTTTGACACCAATGGCCTATAGCACCAAGGCGTTTAATAGCTCATCCTGGATCACAGAGTGTCGGTATCTGAGGCAAGACACAAACCTATACTTTCTTGGTTGTGAGGCCAGTTATCTATTTACTGTATTATACTTCCTCTCAAATGCTACCTGCCCCTTAGAAATTACCTTCATGCCTAAGATTCACACAGTACTTCCTTTTGTAATTTTTTTACAGATCCTTTTCCTTTTCCCCCAATCTTCAAGAAACAAACCCAGTATTGTCATGTTTAAGGGTATATGTAGTTTTATAACTCTCTGGTCATGATTCCAAATTGCTCTCCAAAATGGTTGGATTAATTTGCAATTCCACTAGGATCCCCATTTCCCCCTGGCTAAAACATTTGCCTTTTTGCCCTCTTATCATTTTAGCCAGTCTGATAGGTATGCAATGATATATCAGAATTGTTTTGATGTGCATTTCTCTAATCAGTAGTGATTTAGAGCATTCTTCATATACATATGTATGACATTTCTTTACCTGAAAACTATTTATTCATATCCTTTAAACATGTATCAATTGGGAAATGCCCTTATTCTTATAAATTTCACAAAGTTCTCTATATGTGTCAGAGAGGGGAAAACTCAAGAGTTGTTTTAACTTGCATTTCTCTTATTCTCATTGAAAGTTAATATAATTTGTGATTTGCAACTTTCAAAAACTCTTCATATCCTTTGACCATTTGTCTATTGAAGAATAGCTCTTGGTTATTGGTTATTACTTTTTTGGTATCCCTTGAGTGTCAATAGTGCTGGAAAAATAATTGGTATTTCATAAATTCTTCTTTTTGACTCAGTTCAACACATGTTTATGGAAATAATTCTGATTTTAAACTATAAAGAAAGAGAAAACTATCAGGTTCAAGTAACCTTTTGAAACTAGGTGTGAAAGTACTAATACCTTGATGAAATTGGACATTTCTTCCTCTGTTTTCCTTTAAAAAGCAAAATGAATCTTATTTCAAAACTATTCTCTTCCCTTCATTTAGGAAACTGGTAGAGTTTTGGTAGTCTTGTCTATAGAGTCCAAATTTCATGTTTCTATGTACTTGAACTCATAAGGTGTCATCTTTCTGAGTTTACCTACACAAACAAAATGAGTGTGAGAAATCAGAGACTCCAGCCAATAGCTGCTGCAATCCAACCATCTTCATCCATCTTCATGGAATTGCTTACAGCACTGGCAGCCTGAGAACAGAAATCTAGACTAGAGTACTATGCTTTGGTTGCCGACTCTGAGACAGGAGGATGAAATACAAATGAAGAACTGTGTGTTTCTGCTAAGCAAGTTGTGTGCCAGGAGGCAGATCAGAGGATGAGGCTGATGGCAATGCAGATCATCAAAGAAGTAAACAGCTTCATGGTGGAGATGTGCAGCACCTGGACAGATTGCTCTCAAATCATTTGTCCTATGGAAACCTTGAAAAAGACTCTTGTAATTATCTAATGCACTTATCACTTAATATCATGTATTACATTGTTAGTGTTTTCATTATATCTTCCCCCAACATGCCTCATTCATACACACATGTTAAGTTTCATGAGGCCAGAGACTATAAAACAAACAAAAAAACTCTGGATGTCCCCAGCACCAAACAGAGTATATTTTAGGTACTTAATAATTAATATGCTGAATGAATAATTGAATAAATTAGTAGGTACAAATTTGGAAGAATAAGAGTATAAAGATGAAATCATTTCACTATAGCACAGAGCTTTGTAACTTTGGAAATAGATTATCACTGAAATTTTTTTGATATTTAGATCTTCAGATAATCTGAAAAGAAAAAAATGTGAATCTGAATTTTTCTTTTTAAGATTTTTAAGAGGTAAGACTTCATTTTCTCTCCTTTTTCTATTAGCCTGATTATATAGCCATTGGTTTCAAATAACAGTACCATAGTCATATGGGATGAGAATGTGAAATCAAGACAGTTTCTGGTCTACTGGATGAATTATCCAATCAGCTTAATGAGATAACAGAGCTTGGGTCTTTGCATAGTCCTATGGAAGTAGATATATGCACTGGCCCTTTGTTGACATAATGGAGTGAATTCTTCTGATTGATTCCTAGTAACTGAGGCTGCTTCCAAGATGACTAGAGACAGAGTCAGGGGACTGGCCTTTTGTTATATACATGCTTAGCAGACTTATTTAATTAAGGACTCTGAAAATATGCCTTAGAAACCCTATTAAAATTTTTGGAGTCGTGTTTTTATTGGAGTAGCTCTCAATTACCCCAAACTTACAAATCAAATTTATCACAAAAATTTTTTGAATAATATTATGTACTACTAGATTCTCTTTAGGCCATAATAAAAAAAACAAAAGGACAAATTAATCTTATTAGCAAAGAGAGGTAGTGTTGTGTCATGAGATTGGTAGAAAGTTGGACTCCAAATCAGAAAGACCTGGAAATAAGTTTTGCCTTTGACAAACTCTGGTTTTCTGGCCCGGAACAAGTTTCTTAACTTCTCAGTGCTCTTGGCAACAATCCTAAATTGCACAAAAGTTGCTGACATGCATTAATAGAAGGTTCTTTCCTTACAGAGAATTCCTTAAATCACAGATCCAATTCCTATTCTTATCAGACAGAGAAGAACATGGTGAAATCAACCATTACAGAAATAAACATACTTGACATAATTCACCTCAAAGTGAGAAAGTAAAATGCAAAAAAATAAATAAATAAAAAGAAAGGCACTGTTAAGAACTAGAATTCCAGGCATAATCCAGGTAATATCATACAGAGTTACAACAATGCCTTACTAATTACCTCTAATACTTAGTGCTGATGTGGGTTTTTGTGAGGAGAGATTAATATCATCGTAGACCACTAATTAACCCATACAACAAATCTATTTCATGCACTGCCTTGACATAGCCAATCGAGACTGGCTTACTGTTTGCTCATTTGAAAAATGATTAGGGTTCCCATTTATCCTTAATTACAGTGCAAAAGTTGACAATTATCTTCTTTATAGAAGCATCAGATGCTTCAATATCATGGCAAACATGTGCCTGTAATTATGCACATAATTTGTCTAGCAAAAACTGGAACCCAGTTATTAACTGGATCTTATGCCCATAATTAGAGATAATAAAAATACCAAATGGAAAAAAGTGAGTTGGTGGTATGTTACTTTGGATCAATCTAAAGTGAAGCCACTAAATGGAACTCAGGAGAAACCAGAAGTTGTTAATATACCTGCTCTGTATTAAAGAAAATTAAGAAGTTGGAAAAAATTGACAAATATTGCAAAGCAGCAGTAGCCTAATTACTCTTTAAGCATTTGAGCCCAAATCATTTTGGAGTTGAAAATTAAGGTGAGATAGCTGGAGATGATAAAGTCGAATTCTACCTTTTCTGTTGAAAAGAGAAAAAAGAAGAAACACATTTATTGAGCACTTACTATGACGGAAAGATAAAATGATAAGTCATGGTTCCTCCTCAGAGAATGTACAGCCCAGTAGAGAACATACTGGGCTGGATTGTAAACAAATATTTTACTGGATAGACAATCATGAACACATAGGAAAAATATGAAATACTAAGAGATATTTTAGAAAGAAGGTCTAAGCAGGCTTTTTTTGTTAGGTGACATTTATACTGATTTTTAAAGGATGGAAAGGATTGATACAGTTCTTGGAGAAGCATGAGCTGATAGATTCTGAAGTCTAGATCACTTCTGATAAAAAAGAGAGCTAGCATGATAGCTGTCTAGATGCAGTAAACTCTGACACACCTTCAGGCTGGGTAATTGACAATTTCTCTAGTCTTTGAATGGTCCTAGAAACTGAATTATATCTATCTAACTCCCCCTATAAATATTGCTGTTTGGGTGCATTTGTCAACAAAAAAGCTGCTTTCTTGGACACTATCCTTTCAGGAAGAAAAAAGCCCTTAACTTCCACTCACCAGTTTCACACATTCTTACCTGATGCTGGTTACCCAAAAAAAAAAAAAAAAAGATTATCATAAATATTAAGAATCCAGGAATTTTAGGAAGATGGTGGGTTAGGTGGAGCAAATCTTAAGACTTCCTCATCCTTTCAACAGCAAGACAGAAAACAAAGAGCTTCAAGAAGAAAGAGGACCAAATCTAACAACAGGACAGAGCAGGGGATCCTACTGCTAGATAACTCAAGAGGTATGCCAAGAAAAAGGCTTGAATTATTGAACTGTTGGGTCTGAGGATAATGAAGGGGAATCCAAGGACCCCTCCCCCACTGGCTGTGCAGAGTCTCCAGCGGCCCCTGAACTCTCCAGACAGGCAAACACACCAGCCTGGAGAGAAGGCCTTGCTGGTGCTGAACTCAAATAGCTGAACACAGATGCCAGGGAGGTGGCTAGAGGAGAAAGACAGAGAAACACAGAAAAGGTGCTCAGAAGATGGAGGTTAGATGGAGCAAAACTTCAGACCTATGTGCTTCACCACACCAAGATAGAGAACAAAGGGCTTCGAGAGGAAAGAAAACCAGACCTAAGAGCAGGAAAGAACAGGGGGACCCTACTGCTGGACAGCTCAGCAAAAACACTCCATTTTATCCCTCCATTTTTTTCCCTTCTCTCCTGGTTTTAGCCTCAGGGCACATTAGGCAATATAGACTAACCCACTCCAAGCTTAATCCCATCAATTGGACAGACAAGAAGTCTTCAGTGGGCAAGGAAACTCCAACACCCCTTCTCCACAGACTGCAGAGAAAATAACTACAAACCTCCATTGCCAGCTAGGGGAAGATCTTTCATCAAAACTTATTAAATCCATCTGATTAAACTAGCAGTACAGAGAAGGAAAAAATATGAGTAAACAACAGAAAAAGAGAAAAGAAATGACAATTGACAGCTTCTTTCCAGGAAGTGAAGAAAGAGCAAATGAAATAAAAGATCAGGAAGCACCTGCAAATTGGACACGGGCTTTGGAAGATTTCAAAATTCAATTAACTCAAGAACTTCAGGAACTCAAAAAACAATTAAGAGAGGATGAAGACAATTTGAGAAAGGAAATACAGAAACTGAAACAAGAAAATAAAGTCTTAAAAGTCAAAATTGACCAGCTCAAAAATGGAGAAAAGAAGGCAAAAGATGATCTAGAAAGAAAATCAGACCAGAAAGAGAAGGATGACCAAAAAGCCAGGGATGAAATTCAGTCTTTAAAAAATAGAACTCAACAACTAGAAGCAAATGACTTCACAAGACAGTAAGAATATATAAAATTAAATTTAAAAAATGAAAAATTTGAGGAGAATATGAAACAACTCATTGACACAACCAAAGATTTAGAAAACTGAACTCAAAGAGACAATTTAAGAATCTTTGGTCTACTGGAACATCATGACAAAAGTAAAAGTTTGGACATTATCCTACAGGAAATTATCCAAGAAAAATGCTCTGACATTCTCGAACAGAGGGAAAAGTGGAAATTGAAAGAATCCATAGATCACCTCCTACATTTAATCCACAACTGACAACTTCTAAAAATATTATAGCCAAATTCAAAAACTACCAGACCAAGGAAAAAATATTACAAGCTTCTAAGAAGTCATTCAGATACCAGGGAACCACAGTTAGGATAACACAGGATCTGGCTGCATTTACACTGAAGGACCAGAAGGCATGGAATATAATATTCCAGAAAGCAAAAGAACTGGGTCTACAACCAAGAATCAAATGTCCAGCAAAACCAACTATATTTTTGCAGGGAAAAGTATGGCCATTCAATAAAATTGAAGACTTCTAAGCATTCATAAAGAAAAAAATGGACTTAAACAGAGAGTTTGCTGTCCACACACAGAACTCAAGAGAATCACCATAAGGTAATTAAAAGAGAGGAGGAAAAACAAACAAACAAAAAAATAAACTTTTCTTTAAGGGTCACAATAAGTTCAATCAATTTGTATCCCTAGAAGAAAAGAAGATATTGGTAAATATTAAAAATTGTTCTTAACAACAGGGTAACTAGAAGATGTTTACTTAGAGGGAACAGTGACAAACTGTATAGGATGAAATGCCAAGATATATATATATCTATAAATACATATAAAACTAGAGGGAACAAAAGGAGATAATAATAAGAGAAATGGGAAAACAGATAAAATGGAGTAAATGTATATTCCATAAAGAAGTGTGTGGGGGGAATAGTGGAAAAGACCAATACAATGGAAGGGTAAAGAGGTTGGAGAGAGGAAATGCTTAATTCTTAAGTGCATTGAAATTAACTTAAAGAGGGCAGAACAATCAGATCCATTGGGGCCGAGAATTGATTCATGCCCTATAGAGAAGTAAAAGGGTAACAAAAGGACTGGTGGGGAGGGAAGCAAAACTAGGAAGAGAGAGGGTGGGGAGGGAAGGTTAGCTTTAAAAGACCCTAAAGAACAATAAGAGGGTAATAAGAAGGGACAGGGGAGAAAGGGAAGTACAATAAGGGAGGGGATTAGGAGAACTGATTAAAAGCAAAACACTGGTATAGAAAGAATTAGTGAAAGGAGAAAGGGAAGGACAAGGAGAGAGAATCAAAATGTCTGGGAGTACACAGCTGATAATTATAACTTTGAATGTGAATGAGATGAACTTGCCCAAAAAACAGAAGCAAATAGCAGAGTGAATTAGAAACCAAAATCCTACCATATGTTGTCTACAAGAAAACACATGAGATAGGCAGACATATATAGACTAAAAATAAAAGGCTGGAGCAAAATATATTGGGCTTCAACAGAGAAAAAGAAGGCAGGAGTTACAATCATGATTTCTGACAAAGCCAAAGTAAAAATAGATCTAGTTAAAAGAGATAGGGAAGGTAATTACATCCTCATAAAAGGCAGTATAAACAATGAAGAAATAGCAGTGCTCAACATGTATGCACCAAATGATATAGCATTTAAATTTCTCAAGGAGAAACTGGCAGAGCTCAAGAAGGAAATAGATAATAAAACTAAACTAGTAGGAGACCTAAACCTTCCCCTATCAGATCTAGATAAATCAAACCAAAAAATAAATAAGAAAGAGATAAGAGAGGTGAATGAAATCCTAGAAAAATTAGAGTTAATAGATATATGGAGAAAAATAGAGACAAAAAAGAATACACCTTCTTTTCAGTAGCACGTAGAACATTCACAAAGATTGACCATGTACTAGGGAACAGAAACATGCAAACAAATGCAAAAAAGCAGAAATAATAAATGCACCCTTATCAGATCATAACACAATAAAATAGTTATTAACAAGGATACATGGAGAGACAAACCAAAAACTAATTGGAAATTAAATAATATGATTCTCCAAAATAAGTTAGTGAAAGAACAAATCATAGAAACAATTAATAATTTTATTGAAGAGAATGACAATGATGGGACTTTGTACCAAAACCTATGGGATGTAGCCAAAGAAGTTCTAAGGGGAAAATTTATATCATTGAGTGCCTATATTAACAAATTAGGGTGAGCAGAGGTTAATGAATTGGGTATGCAACTTAAAAAACTAGAAAGTGAACAAATTAAAAATCCCTAGATGAAAACTAAATCAGAAATACTAAAAATCAAAGGAGAAATTAATAAAATTGAAAGTAAAAGAACTATTGAATTAATAAATAAGACTAGAAGCTTGTACTTTGAAAAAAACACATAAAAAGACCAAGTACTGCTCAATCTAATAAAAAATTCATAAAAATTTAATTCATTAAATCATTCTAATAAAAAAGGAAAGAAGAAAACCAAATTAACAGTATCAAAGATGAAAAGGGAGTATTCACCTCTAGTGAAGAGGAAAATTAAGGCAATCATTAAAAACTATTTTGCCCAATTATATGGTGATAAATATAGCAATCTAGATCATATGGATGAATGTTTACAAAAATATAAATTGCCTAGATTAACAGCAGAAGAAATGGAATACTTAAATAGTCCAATATCAGAAAAAGAAATTGAACAAGCCATCAAAGAACTCCCTAATAAAAAATCGCCACGGCCTGATGGATTCACAAGTGAATTCTATCAGAACTTCAAAGAACAACTAATTCCAATACTATACAAATTATTTGCCTAACAATTTATTGGATAAATCATAGAAGCTGGTATTTTTTACTGTTGGCAATGCTTTAATCCCAGTGAAACATCCTCTTACATGGAATCAGAATCATGGAATCTGAACTGGAAAGACCTCAGGAGTCATATTAAAGCTCTGTGTAAATAAGAGTTCTTATATAGTTTAGTCAGTACCTGATTCTGCAATATCTCCTAAGATCTCCTAACTGGTGGTCATTTAGCCTCTTCTTTAATACTTTCAATAGTTAGGAATTCACTTTCCTTTGAAGCAGGCCATTCTACTTTGGAGATCTCTGATTATGAAGAAGTTTTTCTTGATGTTGAGCTGAATTTTGATTTCCTCTCTACCTAGGGTTTTCTGAGCAAAACAAATATAAAATTACAACTATGACAACCTTCAAATCCTTGTGAACAAAGAGGTACACTGGATTATGTATCCCTCTTGTGCCATCCTTCTCTAAGTGGCTAAACATAACTGATTTCTTCAAGTAATACAACTGATTTCAAGTAATACTTTTAATGCGTAGTTTCCAATCCCCTTGTTACCTTGTTTGTCAATGTCGTTAATAAGAATAGGCTACAAGAACACAGTTAACTCTGATCTTCCTTGTTTTGGACACCATGGTTCCCTTAAAGTATCTCAAGAAAAGAATTTTAGCTTCCATATCACACTGTTGGTTTTTATTGAGCAGCCATTAAAACCTCCCAAAAAGAAACTGAGGTTCTTTTCCTATGAGCTGTTGTCTAACTAGATTTCTCCCATAATATGCTGATGAGATTAAATTGTTTTAAATTAAACTTCACATTTCCCTCTAGTAATTTTTAGATCTATTCATGAAATAATTTACTTGATATAATCTAGTCCCTGGATAATCTGATAATTAAGACAGTTGCTTAATTGGCATGATGATACTTCTGTCTTGATATAAAATATTCTAATTAGATTTGATACTATTTCATATATTCATGACCCACTGATCTCTCTAGATATGTACCTACTGCATGGGATTATGGATATATTGAATGGAATATTAGAGCTTGGAGAGAATTTAGACATCATCTAGCACTATTTCCTCATTTTATAGAACAATCATTTAAACTTCATAAATGTAAATAGGCATAATAGTTATCCTTCCTATTTAACAAATGACAAAACTGAGTTTTAGATAAGTGTCTTACCCTTGGTCACATGATAATTAATGGCAGTGACACAACTGTAATTTAGGACTGTGGATTCCCAAATCAGTGTTATTTTCAGTATACATCAGGGCATCCTATTTAAGCAGGACATTATAGAGGCATATGCTTTCACACATATTTCATTTGACTTCAAACCAAGGAAGTGTATAGTACAAGTATTGGGTTTATTTAAAAAAACAACTGAAATTTAAAGCAATTAAGTAACTTGAACAAGATTATACATCTAGTGACATAGCTAGGATTACAAATCAGGTCTACTCATTTCCAAGTTTCCTCTTCTTTCCCAAGCACTGACTCTAAGGTCTTATAAAATCCATTGCCATGAATGCACCTCTTTGAGGGTATGCTATAAATATATAACATATATTCATATATCACTCTTATAATTTGAAGTATTATAGAGACTTCTAGATTGCAGTACAATTCTGTCATGACACTGCTTATATATCAAAGTAATAATAATACATATTCTAGAGATTACCCATTCCTAAATCTGTTCTCTTTACCATATACATGCCTGTACCCAAGGCAAGACTGTAAGATTTAGAGGATAATTTCTAATATCAACTCTGAATTTTACATATTAGAAAGGTGAATATCAGAGAAAGTAAATGACTTACATAAATTCAAATAAATAATTAGCAACAAATCTAGAATCCAACTTGTGAATAGTAATAATAATATTCAAATAGTGATATTTGTGCTATTCCACAAATGTCATTCACAAGCATATAAAAATACTGTCTGAAACACGTGGTATTTTAAGGAGAAAAATGTCAAATAGTATAGTTTGTAGAAAGAGGCAGTGAGGAGCCAAATTATCATAAATAAAATACTATGGAATGATCTGAGTGATTTGTTTCAGCTTGTCAGAAGCAATTGGCATTTGCTCATTCTAAACCTTGGATAGAGGTTATAGAACCTTCTACATCAGCAAAAAAAAAAAAAAAAACCCTGACAAAGAAAAGTTATGTTCAAGAGCTGCAAAAGAAGCTGGAGAGATGATTTTATTTATGTGTTTATTTATATATTTATAGATTATATGGAAGATCCTATCAGCGTGTTTAGTGATAAAACTTTAAGAGCAAAATAGATTTTAGTTGGAGTCTCAAGTTCAAGGAAGCTCTCCCTTTCCCTAAAATGATAGGCAAATTTCTTTTTTACAAGACTAGCAGAAAAAGAAATGGAGAGAAAAATTAAGTACATTTTTCTTCCCAGAATTTGGAGTTATTCTCCAAGACTATGCCACCATTAGCTGGCCTAGGTAAATGATTACTGTTAGAAATCTGCATTGATCCTCAAAGAGTACACAAATATAAATATTTCTAGGGCTCTCATCTACCTTGCTCTTGTACTTCCATCACATTTTAAAATAAGACACTTTGTGGATTTTTTGCCCCTTTGCATTTTTTTAGACTTAATTTGTATAATTAGCCTACAATATAAAAGGCCTCCAAAGGAGCAAATTTAAATAAACCTCTTAGGGCTATGAACAAGCAATTTAAAAAAATGCTTCTCTGGGTATTGAAGCAAGAGAATCTAATAAGTAAATCCAATGCTAACAGAGTTTTTGTATGAAAATATATGATTAGGTTGGGGTTATTATAAAGCTTAAAGCAGTAAGTAGATAGAAATAAAATTTTCCAGAAAACTATTGTTGTCAAATACAGATCCATTCAGAGCCAAATGTGAGTACTGGGCATGTCCTGAAGCATGACAAGAAAAGAAAAGCATGATGGTATGAAAGATTATGAAGCTTTTCTTCCTCTAAATTGCTAAAGACCTGCTAGGCTCTTTTAAATAGAAATTAAAATATCTGAAATATATTTGAAACTGACTTTCTTAAGGGGTTTTGGTAAAAATATGACCCCTCTGTAAAGAAGACTAAATCAAAGTAGGCCAAATTTTTTGCTAATGAAATGTGCCATGTCAATCAGCAAACATTTATTTATTTAAGCAACTAAGGTGTTTGGCCCTGTGTTAAGGACTAGAGATATAAAGAAAGGCAAAAGCACTTTCCTTGTCTTCAATGAGCTTACATTTGGATGGCGGAGGAAGATACAATATTTAAACAACTCTATATAAGATAACATAAAGTTTAAGTTACTGAGGGTAATCCAAAATTGGAGAGGAGGTAAGAGAGACTGCAAAGCCATTTTGAATAAGGTGGGATTTGAATTGAGTTTAGAAGTCAGAGATAAATATCAAAAGAAGAAATGAAGAGGGAAAATATTTAGACATGGGAGATATAGCCAGTGACTAAATAGAGCCAAAACACTAAATGGAGAGAGGAAGTATTTTGTGCAAAGAATGACAGGGGACTCTTACTACATCTTATCATATATGGAAGAGAATGGAATGTAAAAAGATCATTATAGAAAAAAGATGGATCCATGATTTTGTCGATGTGGATACTCTCTCCACAAATGAGAGGCAACCTGATATAGGAGAAAAAGTTTTAGAATTGTATTCATGAAACCTGGGTTTAATTTCTGACTAAAATTTAGTAGCTATAAATAAATAAACACACAAACAAATAAATAAATAAATGAAATTTAGAAGCTGTGTACTCTAGGAAAGTCACTTGGTTTATATGAGACTCTGTTCCATTATCTGTAAAAGGGAGATAATAAAAGTCATATGAATTGTACCTAAGATTGTGTTTTATATAGGTGAAACAATTTGTAAAACTTATATAGAACTTTTAAAAAGTGAGTAATTATTATTTTCACTAATATAAATAATAATTCCTCTATGCCTTCAGGTAATGATGTAATGATAATCCATGTAATGATAAAAAGAATATTAACATTACTTGACATTTACGTATTATTTTTAGGGTTACAAAACAACAAGACACATTATGTGAGACAGTAATTCTGTGAGGTAGATAATATCATCCAAAATTTACATATAAAGAGACCAAATCATAGAAAAGTTAAATGATTTGCCCTTGATTACATGGGTGGGAAATGATGAAATAAAGGTTAAAATCCTTATTTCTCTACTATGGTATGTTTCCTCTCAACTAAACTTTAAGATGCCTTTCTCTGGTTATTTCAGTACCTCTAAGTCCTTAAAAATCTTCAGAATATCAATCAATATCAATATTAGTCAATCAATATCAACCAACCATTCAGGATGTCCAACTGCCATCACTTATTCTTGCTACATATCTAATCCATCTCAATTTCCAGTTTTAAAAAAAAAGTCTTATATGATACTTTTATATGCCAGTATGGTAATTATATTTGGTAATATGCTACAGCTTAGTTATAACCAAAATGTTGTTGCTGTTGCTTTCTGTTACCTTTGAGTTAATTATTCTGTTGTAATACTTCACAGTCATATTGATCACCTAAAGAATATCAATGTAAAAGATGCTTTTCAAATAGGGAGTAATTTGAGATTACAGTAGTTTCCCAAATGTGCTCCAGGTGGATTTTCTCCTATTACTCAATTCTAAGACTAGGTTATAGTTCTTCTGTATTACCACTTTTTCAAACATACACATGTGGAAAAACTTTAGAAATTTCTCATCTTACCTAGATGCCACATTTTGAGTAGTATGATTTTTCATTCGCTTTTGTTTTACACTGCGGTTAGACATATCTATGCTATGGGTTTCATTAAAAAGGCTTTGCAGGGGGCAGCTGGGTAGCTCAGTGGATTGAGAGCCAGGACCAGAGAAGGGAGGACCTGGATTCAAATCTGACCTCAGACACTTCCCAGCTATGTGACATTGTGCAAGTCACTTGACCCCCATTGCCTAGCCCTTAACACTTTTCTGCCTTGGAACCAATACATAGAATTGATTCTAAGATGGAAGGTAAGGGTTAAAAAAAAAAAAAGAAGAGAGGAGAAGAGAAAAAAGGCTTTGCAGTGTTATGGGGCTCATTGCAAATAGTATAATGCCTGTTATCAACAGGAACTTTGTACTTATGAATCTCAATAACAATTGATCATCTTAATCACATCTGGACTTTGCAAAATAAATACTCTATGATACTGGTGAACATCTAAGGTCAGCAAGACTCTGAATACCTCCATTGAGCGCAATATTTAGTGTATCTGAAGTCTTCTTCTCAGTAGCATTTGCCAAAGAGTCTAATATATATATATATATATATATATATA
>NC_058131.1:593914484-593935637 GCF_016433145.1 Gracilinanus agilis | reverse complement strand
TCTCTCTCTCTCTCTCTCTCTCTCTCTCTCTCTCTCTCTCTCTCTCTCTCTCTCTCTCTCTCTCTCTCTCATCTAATCATTACCTAGAACATTATCCTGGTGTTTACTGATTTTGTAACCATAGTAAACTGCTAACTCCCTGGTCTCTGCCTTAATTCCACAATATCTGTTCGTTCCTTTTCTGCTTATGCATCTTGGTCCCTACTGTGCCCCACTCCTTATTACTCGTGGCCTTGTGGGACATACTTAAGGAATGAAAATTTGGGAGTAAGGGGCAGGTGTGTATGACATACAGGTGCCTGCTTTTGTGTAGAGAAAGACCAAATTATAGCTCCTCTTATTTTCCATTTAACTAATAATGTTCTCTTTAACAAATTACTTTGGGGTGTAGTTGGGTGGCTTTGTAAGTTGAGAGCCAGACCTAAAGATAGGTTTAAATCTGGCCTCAGACACTTCCTAGCTGTGTGACCCTGGGCAAGTCACTTAACCCCTATTACCTAACGCTTACCACTCTTCTTATCAATGCACAGTATTGATTCTAAGATGGAAGGTAAGGGTTTAAAAAAATTAAAAAAAAAAACAAATTACTTTGCAGATTTCTTAATTTTGGTCTTTTTCTACATTGTTTTAATTCCAAGGTATAGCAGAGACCTAGTTTTGGTATTAGAAGATCTGAATTTGAATCCTGATTCTGTTTCTTTTTTGCAGTGTATTGTTAGGTAAGTTTCTTTCACTCCTGTGTGCCTCAGTTTCTTCATCTATAAAAATTAGGGGATTTCTTTCAGCTCCATTTCTTTTTTAAAAATTTTTTTATTTTATTAACAAATTTCCACTTGAGTGTTCCAAAGTTATATGATCCAAATTATCTCTCTCCCTTCTTCCTTCCCACCTACTAGAGAAGGTAAGCAATGCAATCTGAGTTATACATGTATTATCATGGAAAACATGTTTCTATATTATTAATTTTTGTAAGTGAATAATCGTATCAAACCAAAACCTTAAAACGTGTATGTAAATAAACATTATAAATCATATGCTTCCTTTTGCATTCTTTCTCCAGTTCTTTCTCTTGAGGTAGATATTTAACTCCATTTCTTATGGTCTAAATTGATCCTGTTAGCAATATGTTTCTTTTTAAATTAAAAAAAATTATTTTTGGCTAGGGGAAAATCCTACAGTTTTTCTTCATTTCTTTCTAGGCACAAATTATGAAAGAGGACAGAGGGCAAGGATTCTCTTATTTGATCCCCACACATTTGATTCTCATCTGGGAAGTAGGTGCTTTATTATCCTCATTTTGTAGTTGAGGAAACTGAAGCAAAGAGAAGGGAAAGTGACTTGCCCAGGGGCACACATCTAATTAGTATCTGAGGCAGAAGCCAAGTTCTTTCAGATTTCCTGTCCAGTACTAAAGCCATAGACTACCTGGTTGCCAAACTTGAGAAATCTAAAGCAGTGCAAATGTGTTTGGTAGCTAGGTGGTACAGTGGCTAGAGTGCTGGGCCTGGAGTCAGGAGAGCTCAAGTTCAGATTCAGCCTTAGTTATTACCTAGATGACCCTGGGCAAATCACTTAACCCTGTTCGACTCAGTTTTCTTATCTGTCAAATGAGATGGAGAAGGAAATGGCAAACTACTCCAGTATTGTTGCTAAGTAAACCTTAAATGTTATCAGAAAGAGTTGGCTACAACTGAAACACATGAACAACCACCACAGATGTAATTAGGGTAGATATGGGGTAAACCATTAATTTTTTTAAAAAGAGTTTTAGGGTATTGTAGATGTCCAAGTCGGGTTTAATCAAGAGGCATGGAAAGGATACGGATCACAATTTCCATTAAAATCAGAAGAGAGAAAAGACATCTATAGAGAGCAAGATGAGCGTGGAGAGTTGAGGATATGATAGGAGAAGATAAATAGTGTAGAAGAAAAAGTAGGACAAGAATGAAGCTAGAATTTATGAAACCAAACTATCACAGTTGCCTCTTTTCACATTCAAGAGGGCTTCTGTTTTTTAGTGCCTGTATGCTTCACATATGTACATTACTTCAGTTCCTTACAATATTAACCTTATTTTAAAAAATTATTTTCATTGTTTAAGTCTATTGAAAATAAATTTAAAAGATTTAGAAGTTTTTTGTTTGTTTTTTGAGACTGGACTTCCCTCTTTTGCCCAACCTGGAATTTCAGCCAGTATTCACTGCCTGCTCACTGATCCCCTCACTGATAGGCAATAGAGATTTGACCTGCTCTACTTGCACCCTGGAGCAGTTTGCCCCTCATTTCTTCCCAGGGTCTCACCATATTGATGATGGACTTTATCAGCTTTAGCTCTATTGTAGCTCTGATGTCCAAATCCATATCCTCTATGGTGTCAGGGATTACAGGCATGTCCTAGAAGTTTTAATTATTCAGAAAGGGTTTCTTGGAAGTTTTTGGGTTGGGGTATGCTATAGTACCACTGAATTTCTTAATAAGGGTCTAGAACCTTGTGGTGCACTTAACAATCCTTGAGAACAAGAGGTTTCCTTAGAATGAAGGCTTGGCTTGACCAGTGATTATTGTTGTTTAGTCCTGTCTGAATCTAAGTGACTCCATGAATTTTTGTTCCTGGGTTTTCTTAGCAAAGATATTGGAGTAGTTTGCCATTTCTTTCTTCAGTGTTTCCCCATTTTGCAGATGAGTAACTGAGGCAAATAATGATTAAGGGATTTGCCCAGGGTCTCACACAGCTAACAAGTTTCAGATCTTCTTGACTCCAGACCTGGTGCTCTATCCACTGCAGCACCCAACCTGTGATTAGAGAGGGCTAAAAAAGAATTCTCTGTTCTATTAAGCTAGAATTCTACATGAAATCGAGTCTAGGGAAGTGATAAAAGGAAACCGAAGCAGAAATAAGGTCAAGGACACCGTCGCAGAATCAGGCAGAATACATATTCGTAAGGCATTGGTGAGATCTGAGATCAGGGGTCTCAGGCAAGCCTCTCCCTGTCCCTGATGGAGAGGGTCCATTTATCATGGTGGCTTACCAGCTCTGTCACCTCTTTGGCATCAGCATTGCCATGATCTGGTCAGAAATCAGGTCAAGGACAGGAGGATACACACACCAGAGGAGAGAGCAAGAGGAAAATCCATGCCCCTGGAAGGCACAATTTCCTAGGAAGGAGACTTTCTTATTCTACTGTGAAATCATTGGACCCCAGCTCAGAATGAAGGCATTTTTATCAGCAAGCTTTATTCCAGTGCTTCTATCTGGTAATACTACTGGAAGGGGTGAGGGATGATGGAGGGGAAATTAGGGTATTTTCTTGGCATTCAGATAATTCTACACTTAGTTTTAAGTCAATGTTGTAGTGAATTTTGAAAAATAGTTTTTTGAGAGCAACTTAGGTGGCTTGTGGATTGAGAGTCAGGTCCAGAGACTGAAGGTCCATGGTTCGAATATGACCTTAGACGCTTCCTAATTGTGTGACTTTGGGCAAATCATTGCTTAATCCTTACCGCTCTTCAGCCTTGAAACCAATTCACAGCATTGAATCTAAGACAGAATGTAAGAGTTTTTTTTTTAAAGTTTTTATTGATATCTTTTGTATAATCATAATTTCCCCAGTACCTCTTCCTCTGCCCCCTCCCAGGGATTCATCCATAGAACAAACAATAGTTTTAAAGACAAGAAAAAGAAGAGGAAAGAAATCAGCACAGGTTGAAAACATGAACTACTTTAGACATTATTCTCCCATATCTCCTCTTTTGAGTACTGCTTGATCTTTATAATTTTGTTATATTTTCTTTTAATTTTTTGGTGTGTGGTTGCTTGCATTGTTGTAGTCATTATGTATGCTGTTTTCTTGGTTCTGCTTTCTTCATGAATCTGTTCATGTAGGTCTTTCTATGCTTTTTTTTATTATATTTATCATTTCTTATAGTTCAGTGATTACTTTACTCCACTGTATTCATGTACCACAATTGGTTTAGCTGTTTCCTAACTGATGGGCATGTGTTTTATTTCTAATTCCTTGCTATCACAAAAAGTACTACTATAAATATTTTGTTGACATGGGGACTTTCTTCTTATCAATGACTTCCTTGCAATATAAGAAAGTAATGGAATCTCTGGGTCAAAAGGTATGAGCATCTTAAGGCATTTTATTTGCATAATTCCAAATTGATTCCCAAAATGTACCAACTCATGAATCCATTAACAATATATTACTTTTGAAAATAGTTTAATTTTAATTTCTATTTTTATATTTTTCCTAATCACAGGTAGATTCAATTTTTAATAATCATTTTTTGACATTTTGTAATCCAGGTTCTCTCTCTTACTCTTTCCCCTTTCACCTCTCCAAGACAGCAGGTCATATGATGTAGATTATACATGTGTTATTGTGTAATACATATTTTCGTGTTTGTCATGCTGTGAAAGAAAACACATATTGCTTATACTAGAAAAAAATTAATAAAGGAAATAAAATGAAGAATGATATGCTTCAATCTTCATTCAGACTCCATCAGGTTCTTTCTGTGGCAGCGGATAGCCTTTTTTTTGTCATGAGACTCTTGGAGTTGTTTTGAATCCTTGCTTTACTGATAATATTTAAGTCATTCACAGTTGATCATCATGTATTGTTGCTGTTTACTGTGTATACTGATGTTTACTTCATTTTGTATCACAAAGTTTTTCCACATTTTAGTGCTCATCTTGTTTGTAATTTTTTATTTTTTATTTATTCTCTTAAAAGTATATACCACTACTTGTTCAGCCATTCCCCAATTCATTGACATCCCTTCAGTTTCTAGTTCTTTGCCACTATAAAAAGAGCTGATATGAATATTTTTGTACAAGCAGGTCCTTTTGGTCTATCTTTGATTTTTTTGGAATACAGACCTAGTAGTGGTATTTTTGGGTCAAAGGATATGCCCAGTTTGATGGTCTTTTGGACATGGTTCCAGAAAGCTCTGTAGAATGGTTGGATCATTTCACAGCTCCATTAGCAATGTATTAATGTCACAGTTTTGTCACATCTCCTCCAACATTTATCATTTTTGTTCTGTTAGCCAGTCTGATAGGTGTGTGAGGTGGTACCTTAGAATTGTTTTAATTTGCATTTCTCTAATAATAGTGATTTGGAGCATTTTTTCATATGACTAAAGATAGTTATAGTTTCTTTATCTGAGAATTTCCTGTTCATATACTTTGACATTTGTCAGTTGGGGAATGCCTTCTATTCTTATTAATTTGACTCGGTTCTCTATATATTTGAGAAATGAGGTCTTATTATAAAGAATCATTTGAATAAAAAAATTCCCTAGTTATTTGTTTCCTTTCTAATCTTGGTTGCATTGGTTTTGTTTGTGCAAACTCTTTTTAATTTACTGTAGTCAAAGTCATCTATTTTATATCTTGTAATGCTCTCTATGGCTTGTTTGGACATAAATCCTTCCTTTATCCATAGGTCTTTCAGATAAACTATTTTGTGCTTCCCTAATTTGTTTATGGTATCATCTTTTATTTCTAAATCACATATCCATTTTAATTTTATCTTGGTACATGGTACATACATCTTGGTACATGGAGTGAGATGTAGGTCTATGCCTAATTTCTGCCATACTATTTTCCAGGCAACAATATATTACTGTATATATCTTTCCACAACCTCTCCAAAATTGAATAGTCCTTTTTTGCCATCTTTGCCAACTTTCAAGGGGCAAGAGGTAAAACCTCAGGGTTGTTTTGATTGGCATCTCTTATTAGCTATGTAGAACATTCTTTCACATGGTTGTCAATACTTTGTGATTTTTATTTGAGAACTTTACATTTATATTTTTTGACCATTTATGTACTGGGAAATGTCTTTTATTCATGTATGTAATCATTTATCTGCCAATCTGCTTGTTTATTTGTTTGCTTACTTATTTATAACGCCTGGTCCAAGATCATTGTTGTGAGATTCTCCTTATTGGTAGAGATGAAGGTCCTGTGTGAGATGAAGGTCCTGTGTGAGCGGCAGGGTGAAGTTGGTGAGAAGCAGAGAATTTCAGTTGTCAATAATCTCCCCTTTGGGACTGGTCAAGCTTCAAGTCTTCTTCAAGTGTTAGCTTTGAGAGAGATGGAAGAGTTCAACTCCATTTCAGATTGATGAAGGAGAGGACATGAGAAGAGCAGGCAGTCTCATTATGTCCCTAATCCAAGTTTGGTACTCTAGAGATTTTAGGGGATATTTTCCTGGGGTGAAATCCTGGACCCTCTCTTTTGGTTGAGCTGAGTTATATCACTCTTAATGGGAGAGCTCTTCACTCTGTGTTGTCTGGTATATATATTCTCCTATGTATACCTTCTCTGATTTGATAAATAGACTTCTTTGTATTTGCTGTGTTCATTGTAGAACTGGTATTAGGTAGGGAAAGGATCAAGCCTTGAATATAGAGCTTGGCGAGCCTTTCTTCCCAAAATGACAAAGTGATTACAAGTTGGCTCAAACCCAATCCCATCCCTAGACAAGCCATATTTAAGGGAGCAGAGATATACTTCTAGCCTGAATATACTTCTATACTTCTAGTGGTCTTTGACCCCAACCTCCTACTTTTCCCTCCTGACAGGAGTGAAAGTCTCTCTTAGAGAAGGAACTGTAGAGAAAGGTTAGAGATGTCTATTCTGCCTCCTTTACAGCCACACAATGACATCTCTTTGCAACATGAAGGGTTCAGCATCTTTGCCATAAATGGACCCCTCTCTATACACTGGACTCATTACTATCACAACTCTACTTCTTCCTTACCTATCAATTATTTATATACCTTGGATACCAAACTAATTTCAGAGAAATTTGATACCAAATTTTTACCACCGGATTACTTTGCTTCTTATCCTAGAAGCATTAATGTTATCTGTGCAGAAGCTTTTCAGTTTCATGTAATCAAAGTTAGCTGTTTTATCTTTTTAAAATTGATTTTATTTTTTCGAATTTAAATTTATTTATTACATTATTACATTAATAACACCATCCCTCCATCCTTTCCCCCATTAGAGAAGGCATCATTTGACAAAAAGATATATGTATATATAAAACTATGTTTTACTTATTTCTGTTTATCAGTTCAACAACAGAGGACAGCAGTACAAAAATGAAAAAAAGTGAAGCCTCAAAGGAAATGTGAAAAGATTTCAAGGCTAAAATGAACCCCTGGAAGAGTTCCAAAAAGAAGATAGAAAAACAAATAATAAGAGACTTAGAAGAAAGATTAGAAAAGAAAATGATAGAAAAATCAATAGCTTAGAACAAGAACTTACTGAAGAAAAATTCCCTAAAAAAAAGGAAATATAATACTTTAAACAGAAAAATAACATCCCCCAAATAAGGAAGTACAAGGCCTTGAGAAGGCTCCCTAAAAATTAGAATTAGACAATGGAAGCTAACAATGTCATGAGACAGCAGGAAACAAAAAAAATGTTCAAAAGAAAGAATACATTTCCTCACAAAGATTTAAACAATTGGAAAAACACTAATTGCTTAAAGGTAGGCCAAACCAATATAATAAAAATGACAGTTCTACCTAAATTATTTATTCAGTATTATACCAATCAAACTACCCAAAATTATTTCGTAGAAATAGAAAAAATAATAAAATTCATCTGGAAATACAAAAGGCAAAGAATATTAAGGGAATCAATGGAAAAAAAATTGGAAGATGGCCTTGCTGTACCAGATCTGGTACTGGCTACAAAATATAGTGGATTAATGGAATAGATTAGGCACTTCACACTATAATAACCTAGTGTTTGACAAATCTGAAGAGCCAAGTTTTTGGAAAAAGAGCTCACTAGTTGACAAAAAGTTCTGGGAAAATTAGAAAACAGTATGGCAGAGACTAGGCATAGACCAACATCTCACTCCATGTACCAAGATGTTTGTACAATGTATGAAGATTAAGTCAAAATGGATATGTGATTTAGAAATAAAGTGATACCATAAACAAATTAGGGGAGTACAAAATAGTTTTACCTGTCAGACCTATGGATAGAGGAAAGATTTATGTGATAACATTATAAGCTATAAAACAGATAACTTTGACTACATTAAATTAAAAAGGTCTTTCACAGATAAAACTAATGTTTTATTACTTTAGATTAGAAGAGAAACAAATAACTGGGAGAAATTTTTATAACAAATGTCTCTGACAAAGGTCTTCTTTCACAAATATATAGAGAATGGAGTCAAATTTATAAGAATAAAAGGCATTCCCCAATTGACAAAAATCAAAGGATATGAATAGGAACTTTTTTTTATTAAAAAAAATTTTTTTAGAATATTTTTCCATGGTTACATGATTCATGTTCTTTCCCTCCCTCGAACCCTACCCCGTAGCCGATGAGCAATTCCACTGGGTTTTACATGTATCATTGATCTTATTTCCATATTATTGATTATTGCACTGAGATGGTCTTTTAAAGAGTCTACATCCCAAATCATATCCCCATCAACCCATGTGTTCAAGTAATTGTTTTTCTTCAGTGTTTCTACTGCCACAGTTCTTCCTCTGAACACGGATAGCATTCTTTCTCATAAGTCCCTCAGAATTTTTCTGGATCATTGCATTGCTGCTAGTAGAGAAGTCCATTACATTCGATTGTGCCACAGTGTACCAGTCTCTTTGTATAATATTCTCCTGGTTCTACTCCTTTCACTCAGCATCAATTCCTAGAGATCTTTCCAGTTCACATGGAATTCCTCCAGTTCATTATTCCTTTTAGCACAACAGTATTCCATCACCAACAGATACCACAATTTGTTCAGCCATTTCCCAATTGAAGGACATTCTCTCATTTTCCAATTTTTTTTTGCTACCACAAAGAGCATGGTTATAAATATTTTTGTACATGTCTTTTTCCCTATGATCTCTTTGGGGTATAAACCCAATAGTGGTATGGCTGGATCAAAGGGCAGGCAATCTTTTAGCGATCTTTGGGCATAGTTCCGAATTGCCATCCAGAATGGTTGGATCATGAATAGGAAATTCTCAGATGAAGAAATTAAACTATCTTTAGTCATATGAAAAAATGCTCCAAATCACTATTGATTAAAGAAATGCAAATTAAAACAATACTAAGCAGATTGGCTAATGTGACCAAAGAGGAAAATAATAAATATTGGAGGGGGTGTGGAAAAAAATTGGGACATTAATACACTGTTTTTATTTTTAACCTTTATCTTCCAAGTTAGAATTAATACTATAAACTGGTTCTAAGGCAGAAGAGAGGTAAGGGCTAGGCAATAGGCATTAAGTGACTTAAATTAGGAAGTGTCTGAGGCCAGATTTTAATCTAGGAACTCCCACCTCCTGGTCTGGTCCTCAATCCATTGAGCCACCTAACTACCACTAATGCACTGTTAGTGGAGTTAATATAACTATTATGGAGAGCAATTTGGAACCATGCCCAAAGGGCCATCAAACTGTGCATATCCTTTGACCCAGCAATGCTACTACTAGGTCTATATCCCAAAGAGATTAAGGATAGAGGGGAAAGACCTACTTATATAAAAATATTTATGGTGGCAAAGAACTGGAACCTAAAGAGATGGTTATCGATTGGAGAATGACTGAACAAATTGCAGTATATGATTATAATGGAATACTATAGTGTCATAAGAAGTGACAAACAATGATTACCAAAAAACCCAGAAAGATTTATATTAAGTGATGTAAAGTGAAGTGAGCACAACCAGTAGAACATTGTACACAATATCAGCAATAACATAGGATGATCAGCTGTGAACAACAACTATTATCAACAATGCAAGGATCCAAGAAAACTCTAAGGGACTCATGACAAAAAGGTTATCCACCACCATAGAAGGAACTAATGGATTCTGAATACAGATTGAAGCATACCATTCTTCACTTTATTTGCTTTATGAATATTTTTTTTAGTATAAGGCACATGTGTCTTCTTCCACAATGTAATGAACATGGAAATATGTATTGCATGATAACACATATGTAACCAATATCCTACGACCTGCCATTTTGGAAAAGTGGAAGGGAAAAGAGTGAGTGAGAAGACATGAAACACAAAATGTCAAGAAATGACTATTAAAATTCTATCTATATGCAATGTGGAAAATAAAAAAAATTTATCTCCTACCCATAACTATGAGAGGCATTTGATCTATTTTTCTTCTAATTTTTAGGAGGTATAATCTTTAATATTAAGGTTTGGTATCCATTTAGATTTATTGAGACATGTGATATAAGGTGTTGATCTAAGCCTAGTTTTACTGCAGTGATTCTTAATTTGGGGTTTGTGAACTTTTTTTTTTTTAAACCCTTACCTTCCAGTTTTAGAATCAAGACATGTATCATTTCCAAGGCAGAAGAGCAGTAAAGTCAGGCAATGGGTGTTAAGCAACTTGTCCAGGTTCACACACCTAGGAAGTAGCTGAGATCAGATTTGGACCCAAGACTTCTGGTCTCTGGGCCTGGCTCTCAATCCACTGAGCTACTCCTTTGTGAACTTGTTTTAAAAATATTTTGGTAAGTCTTTTTCAATATGACTTTTATAATTCTATGTATTTTATATTGTGCAGTTAAATACAGGATTCTGAGAAGGGGTCCATGGGTTTCACTAGCTTGCCAAAGGGGTTCATGGAATACACAAAAACAGTTAAAAACTCCAAGCTTGAGAGGCCTTTCTTTAAACCCCAAATGGGGTTCCTTGTGGTCCTAGATTATATCTAGATGTTAAATAATTAACAAAAAGGATTTTATTTTAGGCTTTAAGTCCAGAGTACAGATAGGATGGCATAGAGGGCTATCAAGTCTTGCCTCAGACATTTGAGAGATATGTGATTAGCTTTTTTCAATTTCATGCAACTCAGACTATAAATTATGGGTAAATTGCTTATTTGCATCAGTGTAGAGATTTTATTCTTAGATTTTTCTATACTGATGAAATCATAGAGTCAGACCAAAATAAATAAATAAATAGATTTTCCTAGACACTTTGTCAATGTTAATTAATAGGTTAAAATATCTATGGAAATAAAGGGTAATCAGGAGAAAAGGCCCTTTAGTTAGGGTAAAAAACAAACAACTGAAAAGAAGAAAATTTAACTCTTAAGTGAAAGGTAGGATGTGGAGATCTCGTTATCATCTCTGATAATCTGATGACAGTTTAGTTGATAAGGAAATAAGGTCAGGACAAGGGGAATGTCTTTTACTTCATGCTTCCAGCTCTGGCTCCAGGAGCATGGAGTTTTTTATATATATTTTCACACAAAGAACACAAAGAAAAACTTACAGCTCATGGTTACAAATCACACAAAAGAAAATCCTTGGAGGCTTCAAAGTAAAGATAGAACAGGGTCCAAGGCCGAATTCTAGCCGCCTGGATATCAGCAAGCAAATTCTGAGAATCATAACTATATTCTATAGATATCATAAATGAATTGAGTCTTGTATTTTTTATAGGGAGGACTACACCTGGATGGATGAAGTTTTGTCTAGCTCTGACCTTGGCTGACTTAGGAATATTCTTAGAGTTTATGGATCTTAATTTTCTTGTAGAAGAATTGTTAACCCAGTAACTGCTGGTTTGTTTAAAGCTTTCCAATGGAACATATAATGTTATTAAGAAAAGGTGTGGATCTTGAAAAGGAGTCAAAAGAGGAGTCTCAGATGTTCATCTATTTAAGACTCTGTTTCTCTTATTGGCCTCCCACAGTAGGAAGCATTTATTCTTAGAGGCTGATAAGCTTAATTTTCATATTGATCTTCTATAAAAAGATAAATAGAGCACTTATTAAATACTTACTATGTGCTAGACACTGGATACAGATACAAAAGAAGCAAGAAATCTTTGTCCTCAAGAAACATATTTTAATAGAGGAAAATGACACATAAAAAGGAGTTGGAAAATGAAATGACCTGGAGTCCTGGTTCTGGGCAAGGTAAATGGAAAATTCATCCATTCTGTGCCCCAGAGCAATAGTCAATGTTCCATGGTGAGACAAGAGGGGGAGAGGAGACTTTGAAGTCTACTATCAGGAACTCAATCTATTATTATTGAATCTTCCATCGACTGTTATATGCATTATATTCTGGTAGGACTGTGAAGTTCTAGACCACCTCCACTCCCACTGAGACCAAAGGACCTCTTTTCCAAGTTATAGATCCACTTTGCTAAGGACTGGATCTGTTTCACAGTATGTACCAGTTTGTAAAGCTGGATAGTGTGGGGTCCTCTTAGTCCTGGTCCTGCTAAGAACTAGCTGTATGACTTTGGTCTAGTTCTTCTTAGGCTCTCAGCTTCCCCCCCTAGTCCCTGACCCTAGTCCCAAAGCTCTTTGGGATGAGATCAATGTCTAGGTTGTCCAGGACTGTTGAGGTGCAGGGAGAGTTGATGAGAAGTGAGAGAGGAGCTTCAGTTCTCTTTAAGCTTTGAATGCTTCTAGTCTCTGGAAGTGTCTTTGGACTTTGCCATTGCTTTAAGGTTTCCATCTTTGAGAGATATGATAGAAGCTGTCAACTCAATTTCAGGTTGCTGAAGAAAATGATTCTGGGAAGAAGATGACATGAGAGGAGCTGACCGTCTCCAACATATCCTTCAGTTTGATCCACTAGAGACTTTGGGGAACTTTCCCTTGGTAAAGATCCAGGACTCTTTCTTGGTTGAGCTGTTACCTCACTCCTGATGGAAGTGCTTTTTTACTCTCTATTATCTGTTTTATTTCAGATATATACTTATCTCTAATTTCTCTTTTACTAATGATTTGGATAAACGTATTTTCTTTGATAATTGCTATTCACTATGTGTGTTTATTGTGGATCTGTTATTTGGTGGGAAAGGAGTAAAGTCTTGGATATAGAGCTTATAGTGATCGGAAATTAGAGTCTGAAAAATTTATCCCTTAAGCAATATTTAAGGGAGCAGATGATAAATATATCTAGTCTACTCCTCTTTCTCTCTGAGGAGAGCAGGGTGACCTCTGGCTCCAGTCTATTTTCCCTTCTGATAGAAACTAAAATCTGCCTTGGAGAATGGCTGGGGAGCAGGAGACACCAGACACATTCTATTCTGTCTCCCTTTGAGGCACATCCAATGTTATGTGTGAGGTACAGCTTCTCACAACATGTGGGGTCTTCCAACACGTATATGAAGGGGTTAGAGTATGATCTCCAGGATTCCTTCTAGATCTCAATTTTGTCAATTTGACTTCCAAAATTATTCAAACTATTCATGTTCAAAACAGGTTCTCAAATTAGGATGACTTGGGGAAAAAAAGAAGTCATGGAATTACAGCCTTAAGCATTGGAAATATATTTAGAGCAAGGTATATTTCTGTAGCTGAAATCTCTTTTCAACAGTTTACATTCTTATTATATGTTTATATCATATAATGTTTATTTATATATGTGTGTTGATATTATATTTGAAAAGCTAGTAAACCCAGGGTGCCTTTTATTTATTGTAATTCTGCTAAGCATGATGTCACCAAAGGGCACTGTGAAATCATGCAGTTCCAAGCAGAATGGGAAATTTGTCCAAGTTATGCAAATACTATTTGAAATAATGGCAATCAGCCGTGAGAAAAATCCCTAAATGCATTAGACAGAAAGTTGAAAATAGCTTTCAAAGATGTTTTTTATTACTAACTGGTTACTGTGAACATACTTTCACCCGAATACAGTAGAAAATATGCAATTTCCTGACAACAGGGAGCTGTGAAGTCACTTCCCAAAAGTATTTATACTTAATGATGAAGGACTATTTTTATGGCCAAACAGCAAACACTTCATAGGGTGTCAATCTAGTGCCTTGCTAGTATCCTTGAATATTAGTGGATTAATAGATTGGGTCTTTGTTAACACCTGTTCTTAAACTATTTACAAATTTTATTTCTCTATGGGCTGGGGCTGTCATTAGAACATATTAGTATATTTAAAAGATGGTTGGTTGGGGCAGCTGGGTAGCTCAGTGGATTGAGAGCCAGGCCTAGAGACAGGAGGTCCTAGGTTCAAATCCGGCCTCAGACACTTCCCAGTTGTGTGACCCTGGGCAAGTCACTTGACCCCCATTGCCTACCTTACCAATCTTCCACCTATAAGTCAATACACAGAAGTTAAGGGTTTAAAATTAAAAAAAAAAGATGGTTGGTTGGCTTTAAAATAATAAGTAACGCATGCCTACACTCTATTGTTCCTAAGTCAACCGTTCTTTCACATTACTTTGGCAATTTGTTGTTATTGAGTGGAAATCTAGCCCTGTGATGTCAGAACTATCAGGAACACTCAGTGTGGAAAGTCCCTCTAAGTAAAGATAATGTTAACTAAACTGAAATTTATCACCTTGCCTGGAGTTTCAAGAAATTAAATGACTTGCCCAGGGTCATAAAACTAATAAGTGTCATTGGCAGGGCTCAGATCCAAGTCCTTCTGATTCTAAGGTTTGTCTACTATCTACTCTACCACCCTACTTTTCTTTTTAAACATATACTATAGGGGCTGCTAGGTAGTGCAGTGGACAGTGCCAGAGGACCTAGGTTCAAATCTGGTCTCAGATACTTCCTAGCTGTGTGACTCTGGGCAAGTCACTAAACCCTAATTGCTTAACTCTTGCTGTTAGAAGTTTGCTTAGTTGTGATAGTTGCTTAGAAGTTGCTTAGAAGTGATGCTAAGAAAGAAAATAAGGGTTTAAAAGCAAAGCAACATCCCTCCCCTTCCAAAAAAACTATAAAAATCACAGTTTGATAATGGCCCATAGCAGGCATCTTATGAGATGTTAGTCAATGATGAAGATAAAAGAATATTCTTCCAAACAATTAATCAATAAATTAGTCTCTCTGCTGAAGATCTAAGACAGTATTTGTAACAAAACAATTGAAAATGAATATTCTCTTGACAAAGGGTAAGTGGCATACTTGTCCTTCCTTTCTTCTAAGGTTAATCTCTCCACTTTGTTCTTAATTCTAACCTATTCCTGCCCCTGGTAGGACCCTGCTCCATCAGTTATTGTCCTTCTCCTTTATATCTTCTCTTTCTCCCTTTTCATGGGTTTCTTTTCTACTTACAAACAAGCTTAGGTGTCCCCTCTTAAAATAACCCTTTCTTGGATCTTGCTACCAGTTTAGCCTTCCATAATTTTTCTCTCCATTATTTTATAACAACTTTGTAAAAGAGTTGTCTGTATTTTCTATCTCCACTTATTAACTCATTTACTTCTCATTTATTTACAATCTGGTTTCTGCCTCTATGAATTCACTGAAACTATTTCCTGCCAGTGGTGACTAATGACCTAATCCCCAAATCCATTGACTTTTTTTTTTGGGTCCCTTTTTAGCTTCTTCTATTGCAATTAACTTTGCTTACTGCCTATTCTGACCTCTCTGAATTTCCTGCTCACCTGCCTCCCTGCTAATTCCTTTTCTATTTTCTTCAATGATTCTTACTCCTATACCTATGCCTAAACATTGGCATTCCTCAGGGATGCTATTGATTCTCCTTTTTTCTCTCTCTTTACTCTTTCTACTTTAGTAAACTCAACCATACCTCATTGTTTCAACAAATCTTCCCCATCTTGTACATGTACAATTATTAATTTTTTAAACCCTTACCTTCTGTCTTAGTAACTACTCTAAGATAGTAGGGCAAGGCTTAGGCAAACTGGTTTAAGTGACTTGTGCAAGGTCATCCAGCTAAAAAGCATCTGAGACCAGATTTGAACCCAGGTCCTTCTGACTCCCAGCCTGGTGCCCTTTCCACTGGTCTAACTCGATGTCCTTAAAGTTATTTTTTATCTTAAATATAGGATTTTATACTTCCCTCTCTTCAATATCACCTTTCTAGCTTGACATATAGTAATGACTACTTACTGGATTTGATTTTACTTAATTATATATTGTATATCTTCTTGGTAACCTTAGAATAAAGATGAGGCTCAAGGCAACAGAGGGATATTATAGGGCAATATTATGATCAAATAAGAATCATAGAAAAAACCAGATGGAAGGGTCTATAGAGGCCAATTTGTTTGAAAGCATTCAATGAAGAGGAATCCACTATCTATTTGGGGTATACTAGTAAAATGTTTAATAACAAGCTCTTTGGGAAAATACTCATGGCACACTTTAAAATTTAATCTGTATTATTAACATTTTCTCTATCACTTTCTTAGATCTAGACAACCAATAAAACAATAAATCAAATTTTAATCTGTAGTGTTCCACAATTTCCAACATATAAATGCTCACATTGAAAATTTAATAATTGGCTCTTGCAAGACTATACAAGCTGGCCTCAGTATACCCCTGGATAATTATTAGAAAGGTTGTCTTTAGATCAAGTCTTAGTTGCCTCTTTTCACTAACCATTTAGTCAGCCATTCTTTTTACCTAGTTCTTCCCTCTGGGGCTTACAGGAAAAAGTTTAATTTCTATTCCACCTGACAGCCCTTCAGATGCTTGAAGATAGTGAATTAATATATGTAAAACACTATGTAAATTCTAGCAATTATTCATGTTCCTCCAAAGTCTTATCTTCTCAGAGTTAAATATCCCAAACTCATTTTACCTATCTTTCCCAATGGAATGACCTTGAGGCCTTCCTTCTACCATTCTGATAACGCTGCTCTTCATCCATTTTCTCCTTTAAGTATGGCACTCAGAAGGGAACATGATGTGGTGTGACAACAGGAGAGAACAACTGAACCTCCCTAATCTGCACTGTAATTCTACTGATGTGTTTGGGTTTACAGTTTAAAATTTCTAGATCTTTTTAAAAATCCTTACCTTCTGCCTTAGAATCAATATTCAGTATTGGGTCCAAGGCAGAAGAGCTGTAAGGGCTAGGCACCTGAGGTTGTGACTTGATCAAGGTTTCTCAAGAAAAATTCAGAAGACACAGAGAAAGAAACAGTTCCTATAGAAGAGAAAGGAGAGTTGTGAAAAGAAACTAACCTGGATGTACAGGGAATTTGACAACTAATCTCTTTTAAAAATAAAGAGTTAAAAAATTTATATGTATAGGGGCAGCTAGGTGGTTCAGTGGATAAAAAGCTAGGCCTGGAGATGGGAGAACCTTTGTTCAAATCTGTCCTCAGACACTTTATAGCTGTATGACTTTGACCAAATTGCTTAATCCAACTGTGGCACCCAAGGCAAGTCACTCAACCTGTGCCTCAGTTTTCCTCATTCCCCAAATGGGGATAATAACACCACCTTCTTTGTGAGGATCAAATGAGATCATAAAGTGCCATCTAGATGTTAACTATTATGACTGCTCTTTCTATTGTTTCCTAAAAATGTGTTGTGGAAGAGCTCTCTTTTGTTGCATTTCCCTGTATAATTTTAGTGTATGGGATCCTATTTGTCCTTCCTCTTAGCCTTTTAAGATGTACTCTCCCCAAATCAAGGGTGCATGTTAGAATATTTCTGAGTTTCCTTTCTTTTTTGATAATAAATTCCAAGATAAAGTAGTCATTTTCCTTAAAGATATTCATGAATTCTATCACAGCAACGTTTTTCTTTGTTGGTAAGAATTAGGTCCAGTACAGGTGTTTCCCTCATTGATTTTTCTACCTCTTCAAGGATGTCAACACTAATGAATGTCAAGAAATTATTAACTGCTTTGATTTGGTCAGATATATGTAAAATTAATTTAAATCCCTTGAATGCTATTATTTGCCTCTGTGGCATGCTATAATAGTGCAGACCTGATTCAGGCTGGAATGGTAGCTCAAATTCAAGATCAGAATAAAATGAGACACTTGTAGAACACCTGAGACTTATCAAATGAAGGTGTACTTAATTATAGTTAGGGAAAGATATTCAGAGAAGGGGAAGGATATTCAGTAAGGAAATAGCACTGACTTTTTTGGTTGCAGCTTTCCTGTCTCTGTGTTATCCATGAAGGTCCATCAATCAGAAGACTGGGAGAGAAGTTGTTGACTCCTCGTGCCCTGGTAAATTTTCTTTTTTACCTAGGCTACTGGAAAGCTTCTTCAAAAGCCTGAGACAATTAAGATAGTTCCAATACTTTTATTTATTTATTTTTAAATTAAAAAAAATTTTTAACCCTTAATTTCTGTGTATTGGCTCCTAGGTGGAAGAGTGGTAAGGGTGGATAATGGGGGGTCAAGTGACTTGCCCAGGGTCACATAGCTGGGAAGTGTCTGAGACCAGATTTGAACCTAGGACCTCCCGTCTCTAGGCCTGACTCTCAATCCACTGAGCTACCCAGCTGCCCCTAGTTCCAATACTTTTAAAAGAAAAACTAGCCTTGCTTATATGAAAGACATCTCTTCTTTGTCAGGTGCCATTAGTTACCTCTGAGCTGGCTTGTAATCTATTTCCCAAACATCTCTATTTCCTTTTTCTGTTCAAATGATCTATATTTCATTTTGGTGACCATACTGCTTCTATTTCTGCCTCCACTAATCTTCACTTAAATGCTCTCCATTTTTCTCTGAGTCCCAGGTGTTCTGAATGATGAGAACTCATTATATAGCTGTGATCATATTCTTTTATTCTGGCCATTTTCTAACCTGCCATACTCATGTTCTTTTCCCCTCACTCTGGAAACTATAATAAAATCAACACTTCCCTTGGTTCTGGGAAGGTCATGTCAATTGACTGACATCATTTCATTTGCAATCTCTGTGACTTCCCAGATCAAAATGCCCTTTCCTGATCACTACTTCCCATGTGTCTTGTCTCTCCTATTAGAATATAAACTCTTTGAGGGCAGGAACCACCTCTTTTTGGGGAGGGAGGATACTAATAATTGTTGATCAGAAAAGGCTTCATGTAAAACTCTGTCAATCTGAAAAATAACTCAGAATAATCAGCGCAGTTATGTTAACCTTTAATCAGAACAAGAGAGACAAATGATCATAGACATCACAGAAGGCCAACCACTCTGAGATGACCATGTTTCAGGAAAGACATACAGTAGTTACTAGGAATTTCCTCCAAATTGCTGGACATGGGTCCTAATATACTTTGGGGAATATAGGAAAGGAAGGTTGGGACGGTTGAGTAAGGGTTGGTATGTAGCCTAGATTAGCCTAGATGTAGTAGGAGAGACTAAGAAGTCCCAAAAGGGTATTTAAGATTAGATTGTATCAGCTAATCATGTCTAGGATGATTGAGAGGTTTTTGAGAGTTAAGTACCGCCTTATAAATTCATTTCTTCAAGGTTGAGGTACAATTCCTAGGAAATCTATTCATAGTTAATTCAGTGTTCATTCTGGGATAAGGGTCAGTTTGGGAGTTTTAGAAAACAAGGTTTTCAAGGTGGTACTTTTATTGGGTTATAGAGTCAACACACCAACCCATATAGGAACATAAGATTTGGAACCAGAAGGAAGCTTAGAATTCATTTAGAGCAAACCTTTTATTTTGAAGAAGAATAAACCAAGGGTTTTACGAGTTACATGACCTGTCTCAGATAATGTAGCTGGTAAATAGCAAGAACAAGATTAAAAACCACATTCTCTGGTTTTTAGACTCAAAATCTAGTTTTCTTCATAATATACCATAGTGACTTCACAATGTGCGTTGTGAAAAATCAGTAAGATTGAAAAGCTGATCAATTCCCTGATCTGAGGTACCATGAAAGTAAGGGGAAGATTATAAACGTCAGTTTCTTTAATATGTCCCTTGTCAATCCATAACCCTGCCTGGCTACTGTTAATAAAGTCATGTTGTAAATAAGGAAGTAACAGAGTTAGATTTATATTCCTCTTAAACTAATGCTGAGTCTTAACTTCACAAAAGAAATAGGACTTTTTATTGGGAGTGGAATGATACCAAGGGAGTTGTTTTTCAGGCTTAGGCAAAGCCAAGTGTTTCTTAAAGAGTCTGAGGTCACTTAAAGGGGAGCTGCCAAAAATAGATAAACTCACTTTTGGCAACCCTACCTCCCAGGGGCTGAGTGCCTTCCTAATTGTCCCTATGGCTGCCTAGATCCACATTAATAATAACATATCAATGCCTTTGTCTTTTAAGAGCATCCTATAATGTGGACATTTCTTAACATCTTTCAGTATATCAAAACTTATTTGCCTCATGTTATTTTCTTTCTGGATGTTGCTCCCTACTGATAATTACCAAATTAATTCAGTATAATGTAACACTATCCCATTGCAGTTTTCTACCACTTGTCTCATTATAGTATTTATGTTATGTGTGGGGAGGGGGAGGGTTATGGATGGAGAGAGGGCAAAATAAATGGCTTCTGAAAGGCTATGGGAATAGAAAATGAGTTCTAGAAAGTCCTACCAAGTTCGAAAAGTTGGTACCACTGAATGGACCTGTTTAGCTGGTCTTTGCTCCACAGAAACCCATAGAAACTTTAATATAGACTAGGGACATGTTTGAATGAATAAGTAGCTATAGACAGATGGAACAATCTTTCCCTTCAAAGGTTTTGTGGATATTTCCATCTCTGCATTATTCATTTCAATATTGTGAAATGACAGCTTTTGAAAATGAAAAAAATAAGTGGGTGGCAGTTTTAGATATTGCTTGATTGGTTTGTTAAAACTGGTATTAATTTATTACTGCTTTTGTCCCTCTAAGAGGATGCTTGAGAAACAGAGATTGAAATAGTTCTTTACTTGATAAAACCCCGCCATTTCCACTGGGTTTTTTTTGGGAAAATTCTTATATACTAACCAGACTATATAAAAATTGATGAAATGATAAATGTAAAGAACTTTAATATAGTGCTGTTAACTTAGCCTGACCTGAATATATGGAAGAATCATTGCTTTTCATTAGCTACAATTTGAAGTTAATGGTCCTTTCACTTGATATTTGATAGTGATGCTTATTACCATAAAAAATAGACCCAAATGTCATTTTAGAAAGCAGGAAGGTGAACTGATTAACTCAGAGGACAAAATATGTAAAGTCACTTCTTATAAAAAGCACCTGATACTGACAGAAACAGAATGACAAGGAGACTTTGTCTTTTTTCTTTTAAGCTAATGGTACTACTTTTCAGTGTTTTCAGTTCTTTAAAAAAGTAAACTAACTTCCAGAACTGGAAAAAATGAAGTTATAGAAACTTTAATTAGTTTTAGTCCCATTTACCATAATCACACCTGACAATGTTATCAGTTTGAACTTCCTTCCTCCCTCCCTCCCTCCCTTC
>NC_058131.1:593772990-593913984 GCF_016433145.1 Gracilinanus agilis | reverse complement strand
AAGGAAGGAAGGAAGGAAGGAAGGAAGGAAGGAAGGAAGGAAGGAAGGAAGGAAAAGAGCAACAATTATATTCTAATCTGTTTAAAATTTATCCTTTCATGACATCACACCTGCTAACGTGCAAGCAGCTTAAAGGTAGAGAACATGTATTATTATCTAAATCTCTATCAGAGAACAACATGATACGTTATGCACAGTAAGCGCTACAGTGAATTTTTGTATAATTACCTTTCTTTTTTTGGTCCAGATCTGCAATTTCACTGCTACAGGGACTTCCAAAGAGGGAATTCCCTCTATTACTGCAGACTGACAGCAGTCTGAGGATGGCCAGAGGCACTGATTAATCGGTTACTATGTCACTTGTTGGAGGCAGCCCTGTACTAATAGATAGAGTGCCAGACCTGGAATAAGGAAGACTTCTCTTCCTAAGTTCAAATCTGGTCTCAGACACTTACTTGCTGTATGACACAGAGCAAGTCTTTTAACCCTGTTTGCCTCCGTTTCCTCATTGTAAAATGGCAAATCACGCCAATATTTTTGCCAAGGAAAACCCCACAAAATGGGGTCATGAAGAGTCAGATGTGACTGAAATAACTGAACAATGACAACAACATGTCACTTATTAAAACATTTGCAAGTGATGCACTGATATGCCCAGCTTCTCTCTGAATTCCTTTTAAATACATCCAGCTTCCTCCAACACTGGGCTTAGAAATGATGAAACACTTTCCAGTGACTAGTCATCATTTCAGAGACAAGGAGGTTTTCTTGTGGAATCACTTTGGCAGTAGATTTACTACAAAGTAAGATGAAAGAAATCTGTATACAGTGAGGTATATGTATCAGGTAGCATCTGAAAGAGAATTTTAGACTCCAAAACATAAAGGGCTAGTAGCACCCCAGTGTGCCTGTCAGGATGCAGACTAATGCTGTGAAAATTTCCCTAAAGCTGTTTTACAAACTGACCTTAATCTAGACCTACAAGGCTATTTTTGGTTTTTGGTTTTTCCCATACAGCTCTTTCTAGGTCTAGTCAATCTTTATATAGTAATCTATTTGATTTTTCCTACCAGATTCTCTCAAGCTCCCATTGATAGTATCCTAATTATTAAGCTGTCAACAAAAGACCCTCTTGGACTGTGTGAAAAATTGCTTTGTATGGAATAAGAAAAAAAATTAAAATGAGACAGGGTGCATTCTCTTCCAATAGAAAGATTACTGAACTAAATGTAAATCACCTAGACTCCAATTTTTTAATGGAAAGAAAAAGGTATAGCGTATTTATTCCAACTATAGAGAAACGGAACCACTAAGTGGATCAATGGAGTCAGTAAGACCCAAGTTCAAATCTGGTTTCAAATGCTTATTACCTGCATGAGCCTGGGCAAATCACCTAAACTCTTATTTGCCTTGGTCTCATTAACTATAAAATAGTGATAATAATAGTACCTGCCTCAGAGGTCCATTACAAAGATCAAACGAGATATGAGTAAAGTGCTTAACATAGTGTCTGACACATAGTAGGTGCTTAATAAATGCCTGCTTCCTTCCCTCCTTCCTCTGAAATGATGAAAATAAGAAGAAGTTTTTAATAAAATAAAATAAAAGAGCATGGTGGAAGAAAAAAGAAGAAATGTTAGAGTTTAACATTTGATTGGACTACAGAGAAACAAGAACTCTGAGACTATGGACTGATATGAATGTTTAAGGGAGTAAAGTATCATATGCAATAAAACATAAGACTAAATAGCAATTCTATCATAAGGACTTTATCCTGATGATATCAGTGAAAAGAAAGAACAACTGTGTAAAAAATGTCTGTGCAATAATATTTATGCTTTGTAGTATATTGTGATAAAGTATATGAAAATGAATACAAGGAATTATGGGTGGATGTGACTAGAGATAAAAACCATGCTTGGCAAAACCAGAATTGTAGACACATTTCCTACAACTATCCATAAAATAATTCAAACAAAAGCCTAAGGTAGAGGACTCAGCAGACAAATTTCTTTTCCATTTGTTGTCTGTTGGTTTGTTTTGTTTTGCTGTTATATGCTAAGGATTTTGTATAAAATTTTATTCCTCATTTTGTTTGTTTGATCATTTGCCTTTGTACAGAGTTGTTAATTTCATGATTTTTTTCATTTAAGGAAAAAAAACCTCTTTTTAAATAAGTTCAATGGAGAGTATTCTCCAAAAGAACTTCATTCTTCTACAGTCATTCTGTGACCCAAAAAGCCCAGGTCTCCCAATTCAGAAGATATTCCCCAATATTCTGCTTCTGAGGGTTTTCTGCTTCTACCACACAAGAGTTCAGAAAATTTTCCTCTGAAGATTGTGAGCTCTTCTTTTTACATCTCATTAGCACTCTCTTTCTCCAAAAGCATCTCCATACAGCATTTACTCCGTCAACAATCTGGATACAGAAATTATTTTACTACTGTATGTGGAGAACTCATCACCAAACCCTTAACTAAGATGGGACAACTGGGTTTTTGCCAATGATGCTGAAATTTAGATGATACTTACAGGATTTTAGAAAAATCAGCATAGAAAAAAGTGATTTTAGTACCTCATTGGCAAAAATAATTAGTTAATATGGGAAATTACCAAAATCCTTTTCCTTTCTACTGCTGTTCCCCAACTGAGTTTGTCCTATCTTCTATGCTACTCCCAACCCCTAATCCCTATAATAAAAATGACTCTAGGCATTTTTGAGTAGCCATTGTGATAATTAGATTAAGTCTACACTGCCCATCTTTAGATTTAATCGCCAAATTAAATGACCTCTAATTCTGGGAGGTCCATAACCCACGTGTGCTAGAGTGAGGGACGAATCAGAATCAACTGACCCGCCCCCTAGGTGGTCTATGAGAATTGTTTATTATTGTTGGACATGCAAATTAGGAGGGAGGAACAGGAAGCGACGCATAAGTGACCCCTTTAAAAGGAGAAGATCCTCAGGATGCTGAGGTCTTCAGTGGAAAAGAGCATCTGGTGAGGACCTCTTCTGGTTCATGGAGGATTGTTGGAATACTGAGACTCTGGTGGGACCTCTGACTGCTTCCCTTTGAATTGTCATGTGGATAAATTAGGCTGACTCTCTCTTCCCTTGGTGTTTCTGGAGGCTCTACCCTCAGGGAGGTCTCTCTTGCCTCTCTAATTGTAAAAGGCCTTGTGGCTAGAAGCCTTGTTTAATTAACCTCTGTTCCCCTCTGCTGGGCCTCTAAATTCTTACCTGGTCCAGAACACTGGTCGGGGCCAGAGTTTCTCTCTCTCAATTTCCCTACCTTCAACCTTCCTAATTGTAAATAAACTTCCATAAAAGTCAATTTTGACTTGAGATTATTCTTAATTAATTAAAAAATCAATCCTTATTGATAATAGTTCAATCCTCTGGTGACCATCTTTTAATATATTGAACCCATAAAAACCTTTTTTCCCCCCCTTACACCATCCAGAGTCTAGTATCCCTAAGTATCTGTCTGCTTACCCATAACTGAATTTGTCTTAAGGTTGATTTAAGGTTTTTTCTCATGCTGGCTACCTGGTGTTCCATATACATTTTGTGAAGTTTAGTTATGGTTCTGCTAAGCATTTAAACAATATAGATGAAGGTACATCAATACTATACATCCTTCTTATTCAATTGAGTTTGACCCAGCTTAATACTTAGGCTTTTACTCTGGATTATGCCCTGTTCTACTTCCAAATTCATCCCTTGCTTCAGCTCTACAGTCATCACTCCTAGGCCTGATGGCATCTTTTTCTCTGGGTTCCACTAATCACTGAAGAAGGAAAATGCTCTCCACCTGGTATCTCCATATCTTAACCTCAGTATCTCCATTGTTTAATATTTCTCTTTTCTCATATTCATATAAACCTTTCCAAACTTATCCTTCTCTTTTCTGACTACATCTTCCCTTTTCTCCCACTATGAGCCACATCCCCTATATCAGGGGTTGGCAACATATGGCTCTTGAGCCATATCTGGCTCTTTTGAGGGCCAGATATGGCTCTTTCTGCAGGAGCCATAAAGTCCATTTTTTTTCAGGCGCTGTTACAGGAGCACGCACTGTGAGTACTGTACGGCTCTCACAAAATTACATTTTAAAAAATGTGGTGTTTATGGCTCTCACGGCCAAAAAGGTTGCTGACCCCTGCCCTATATTCATTCCAACTGAAGTCCTCTGAAGAGTTCATCCAAAGTGGATCTAACCAGGGGGCAGCTGGGTAGCTCAGTGGAGTGAGAGTCAAGCCTAGAGACAGGAGGTCCTAGGTTCAAACCCGGCCTCAGCCACTTCCCAGCTGTGTGACCCTGGGCAAGTCACTTGACCCCCATTGCCCACCCTTACCACTCTTCCACCTATGAGACAATACACCGAGGTACAAGGGTTAAAAAAAAAAAAAAAAACTCTTGTCAAAGTGGATCTAACCATCCTGTTTTAATTCCTCATTTCTCTAAATGACTTTCTTCTCTTCAATATTCCTGCTCTCTATCCAAGTCACAGTACTCTACCCTCAAGATTCTTTTCCTGGCACTAAGCTGCTACCACTCCTTTAAGTAGGATAACTCCCACAGAAACAGTTTATTTGTATATTCTCACATTCTGTGAGAAATCCAGATTCTTTTATATTCTCTACCATCAATGATGAGCTTTAAGAAACTCACAAACATTCAGGGGCAAGAAAAGTAGTAAATGTTGTAGAGAAGGTAGAGAAAAATATTAAGATCATTAGAGATTTATCACAGATAAAAATTTTCCACCAAAGAAAATGTGAAACTCCTTGTGATGTAGTTTCTCTTTTAGGCACTATATATGATAGCATTCTTTGAGTAGTGGTACAAGCATTAGTCTTAGAGATGATATTCCGGAATGGTGATTGATTCATAATCTTCTTTGGAAAGAGTACTCCTTCTACCCATGTAGATCACAAACCCTCCATTCTTCATTCCACGTGATTTTTGTCCATGTGCTTCTATAAATCTCATCAGAATAAATGCTAGATCTACTCTTTTTTCTTTCTTTTGTCCTTTTGACTTAGGAAAATCAAGTGTCTGATCCAAGGAGCATACATGGTGAAAGTGAGGGCTAGTCATGAAAAGAGAGATGGAACAACCAGGTTAGGAAGTCTGGGGCATCAGTAAACCAAGAAAATCAAGAAAAGGTAGCAAAGACTAGAGTAGATCACAAAATACAAAGAGGAGGGTAAAGTGTAAAAAGGCTGGAAATACAGCAGACTCAGGTTCATTCAGTCATCTTTCAGTTGTATCTGATTCTTCTTGTCCCCATTTGGGGTTTTCTTGGCAAAAATACTGGAGTCATCTTCCAATTCCTTTGTCCGTTCATTTTACAGATGATAAAACTGAGGCAAACAGGGATAAGTGATTTGCACAGAGTCACATAGCTAGTAAGTGTCTGAGGCAAGATTTGAATTCAGGAAGATGAGGTTTCCTGACTTCAGATCCAGCAATCTATCCACTGGGCCAGTTAGCTGCCCTACAGATCATGTTACCATGCATTAAATATCACATCCTTTATTTTGTGTTTGTTCCTGGAGGTAATAGAAAGCCACATGATCTTATTCATAGGGCTGTTGTTAGAAGAATTTCATAAAACTTAATAATGATAATAAAATCCTAACAGATCTTCAAATAACAGATACTTTAGAAACACAGGTTCTAAAAGCTGAAAAGATCTATAAAGCAATCTAATACAACCCATACCTAACCAAAAATCCCTTCTACAATTCTACAAACAAGTGATCATCCAGCTTCTACTTGAACATCTGCAATGAGGAAGAACCTACCACCTCCCAAGGCTGCCCGTTCCTCTTTGGGATACTTTTCATTATTATGGAGTTTTCCAGAACACGTAAGAAGTAAACCAAAGTCTGCCTTTCTGAAACTGCCACCCATTGGTTCTTGGTCTGTCCTCAAGGGGCCAAGCAGCAACTCTGATTTCTATTTTATATGACAGCCCTTCAGATATCTGAAGACTGATATCACATCCTCTGTAAATCTCTTTTCTAGGCTAGGCATCTCCATTACCTCCAAACAAGTTTATATGTCACATTACCAGTCCTCTGAGCATCCTGGTCACCCTCTTCTGGTTGTTCTTCAATTTGTCTACATCTTTACTAATATAGAGCAACTAGAGCTGAATACATTATTCTATGTATGACCTGCATAATGCAAAGGATGATGGAATTCCTATCTCCCTCCTGCTAATGCACCTTAATAAAACATCTTGCTGTTGTTTCATAGTGAATTTTCACTTACAGTTTATTCAGTTTATTTGTTCATTTGACCATATCCACTAAAGAGCATGGTAGGTTCCTCCTCATATCCACTAAAGAGCATTCAAATTTCTATATTTGAAACACCAATATTATATAGAAAATCAGGATGTATAAAGAAAGATAGGGATTTAAGACTATCTCAAAGGATCAAACTGTGTCAATTATTGCAGTGTATCTTTTTATCCAGAAAGCAAAGAAAATAGAAGATAGAAAGTTTTGTTTTAGAGTAGAATTATTATAAAATTTTCCATTAGTTGATTTGCCTAATCCTTCTAGCGTTAAGTTTTCTTCCCCTTGGGTAATGTAATAAAGAAAATGGCAGGAATAGTAACTACAAAACACACTCTCCATCATCCTGAGGTTTACTTTGCCACAGATACACAACAAAAGTTGTACATATACACAACTAAGTATAATAGTAGGCATGCATGTTGGAAACACCTGTGACCTAGACTACACCACTAGTTTACTATAGGACCTGGCATCAAATTGATACATATTCTGGGGCTCAAAGCAGTCATGGTTCATCCTTAGTAGAACTGGCTAGCTATAGAAAGCATATCCTTGTGGAGATCACTAAATAAAACTAAAATCATAGATAGATAGGTAGATAGATAGATAGATAGATAGATAGATAGATAGATAGATAGATAGATAGATAGATAGATAATCAGTTGTTATCTCCAGTCTAAGGGGAGTCCAATGCATCATGATTCAATTCTCAAAGCCTGGAGGGCTGATCACCTCCCTCAGGGAACCTGGGCTCCTTGTTCAGGTACAATTAACTCCCCCTAAGATATATCTCACCCATTGTTTGTTCTTTGGAATAGAGATACATTTCCCATATTTATATAAGCAAAAAAAAAACCCAGTCATCTCTTCAGTGCAGAATTCACTTCCTTCATATCCTGAAGGAGAAATACTATTGGGTCTGAATGAAGTACAGGACAATTGCATTCATGCTTATCTCTAGACAAGAAAATGAAGACAATTGATTTAAGGACAGATGAGGAAGAGAGAAGATTAGGAGGAAGCTAGAAAGAATGATTTCTGATTCAAGAAGAAAAAATATTGAGACTTTAGTTAGGATGGAAATAAAGATATTAAGTTAAATATAAAGTTAAGAAAGATACTAGAACCATTTTAGATCATTTGACTTGATCCATTGTCTAATTATTTGAGCTTTTTCTGCTATGTTTTCTTTCCTGTTCTAGAATGGGAAAAAGGAAGGGAAGCTGAGATACTGACAGAATTAGCAACCACTTAAATTGAACAAGGGAGAAAAGAAGAAAAAAAGGGAAAGTCTCAGCATTGGAGTTACATCCTTAAGGATCTTACCATCTTCTAAAATGAAACTTGAAAGGCAAATTTATATGAGGAAGTATGACAGAAAAAGAGCTGGGTGTCACAGTGAAATATCTAACTACTTATAATTTAGAATTTCAGTGCTATGATTTTTTAAAAAGCCTTACTTTCAGTCTTAGAATTATTACTGTGTATTAGTTCCAAGGTAGAAGAGTGGTAAGTTCTGGGTAATGCTGGTTAAGTGATTTGTCCAGCATCATATAACTAGGAAGTGTCTGGAGGTCAAATATGAGCCCATCTCTATACCTAACTCAGTCACTGAGCTACCTAGATGCCCCTAGTGCTGTGAATTTTTTAAAAGGAACTCTTTAATTATAGGAACTATGATAGTATAATACTTCCATTTCTGCAGTACAGGCAGTCCTCACTTTTCATTTTATTATGTCCATAGGAACTGGGTATAAGCAGGAACATACTGGAGCCAGTTCATAGATGGCTCATATGAGCCAGTTGTTAAATTAGTGTGAACATTTACACCTCAGAAATTGAGAAAACTAAGGCATCAAGGTTTGATTTATTTAGATGATGGTCCAGACTTAAGAAAATGATGGAGAAATGTTAACAAAATAGCTTAAACACTAAAATGTGTCTTTTTTTTTCTTCAGAGAGCCAATTGTTAAATATTTTCTATTATACCCTTGGCTATAAGATGAATAGTCATAAAATCAGTTAAATTGCCCTTAGGAACAATTATCAATAAGGTTTATAATCCAGCCCAAATAGCATTACATTAAGTATAATTGATTTTAATCAAGATGTGATTGAAAATTTGCATCAATGAAAAGATAAAGTTATAAACCCTTGCAATAACTAAAAATTGTAAATGAAACCCAAAGTCCCATGGAAAGACAATATGTGGATAATGGAAAGAGCACTAGTTTTGGAATCACAAATACCAGTTCTGCTATTTATTAGATGTCTGACCTGTGGCAAGTCAAATCACTTCTCTGGGTCTCACTTTCACTGGAGTATTTCATTTTAAAGATCTTTTCTAGGTCTAATATTGTAGGCTTCTGTAATTCTGTGAAAATAAACATCTGTTAAAAGGTCTAAGTTTGGGCTGAACAAATTGTGGTACATGCTGGTGATGGAATACTATTGTGCTCAAATGAATAACGAACTGGAGGAATTCCACGTGAACTGGAAAGACCTCCAGGAACTGATGCAGAGTGAAAGGAGCAGAGCCAGAAGAACATTGTACACAGAGACCAATACACTGTGGTAAAATCGAATGTAATGGACTTCTGTACAAGCAGCAATGCAATGACCCAAGACAATTCTAAATGATTTATGGAAAGGAACACTACCCAGAGGAAGAACTACAGGAGCGAAAACAGAAGAAAAACAACTACTTGAACACATGGGTTGATGAGAACATGATTTGGGATATAGACACTAAATGACCACTCCAGTGCAACTATCAATATGGAAATAGGTCTAGATCGATGACACATGTTAAAACCAGCGGAAATGCACGTTGGCTACAGGGGTTGGGTGGTGGGGTGGAGGGAGAGTAAAAACATGAATCATGTAACCATGGAAAGTTTTTTTAAAAATTAAAATTTTTTTTAAAATGGTCTAAATTTGAATCCCAGTTCTTACACTTACTGGTGTAAGGATAAATGATAAGGGATAGAGGAAAATGCATGGATTGTCTTTAAGAGGAAAGGAGGAGAATTTAGACACAAATCCTGGGAGAAGATTCTGGAAGGAGAGGAGGATCTTGGGAGTTTTACTGGGATTAACCGGTGTTATATTGAATCTCTGGGAGCTTGAAGTTCACGCAATGATTGACAGGTAAGTCAGTTGGATAGAATGTTCCCAGAGAGGCATGCGGGAGGCAGGAGAGAGCAGTTGAGAACCCTGAGAGAGGTTCTGGGGGCTTTCCTGTCCTGAGGCTAGAGATCAGTGTGGATCCTGGTCTTGGAGATAGAGAGTTGCAAACACTACTCTGCAAGCTCCTCCTGTGTTTCCCTGTATGGTTATCAACTTGTATTTGACCACCATCTCTGTCCACTGCCCCTAGATATTAGGAGTTTCATCATCTTAGCTATCTAGGCTTTCCAGGGCCCAGGAGGGATCCGGGAAGTGGGCAGGAGACAAAGAAGAGGGTGGAAAGGGTGGATATATCTCAACTGTTAAGGCTTGAGATCTACAGAAGAAGAAGCTGAAGATTTCCCAGCAGTTTACCTACTCTGGTTTAGCCCTGGCCAGGCTGGACCAGAGGGAAGCTATCATTTGATTCTTCATTGCCTGCAGTTAGAGATTCATTAGTAGCAATTTAAGTAGGGTCTCCTAATACCTCAATCCTTACCATTATCCTTCTTACCAAATATATTTAAAGTTTAAAGTACCTTCCTAAATCGGTTTCAAAAGCTTATTTGGGGAAGGGAGCCAATGCAGTCAGATTACCAATGTTATCCCAGCTGAAGAGCCCAATTTAATAATATCAATTAACCCCAGGTGGGTCCTGAAGGGATAAACCACTTTGACCTGAAGGATCCTGCCTGGGCAACTGTTATAAAGAAGAAGTACCATCCTATCTTCTCTGTACATCATCTTCATATACATCAAATAGAGTTAGTGACCTCCTTGAATATAACAACTGTCACTCCTAATCTGGTTTTCCTCTGAGCTGGTAGGGAGGATTTTGCTCTGGCTTCTCCTGGGAACAGACTAATCTTGTGGAAAGATTAGAAAATTCCTAGGTTGGAGAACTGCCTTGGAGGAGATCTGTTTTCCCTGAAGACTGAGATCAACCTGTCAGAGACAACTTGATTAAGGTAAACCCAAGGGTTTGTCACCTGGGATTTTGGGTTTACCTAGGATGCCAACCCCAGACTTTGGGTAAGGACTCAGTATATTTGTGAGTCCTACATCCTCAGCCTTTTAAAGACAATCTGTGATATTTAGGTAGTCAGATAGTTTTAGGGTCTAGATAAGATCAGGGAGCTGGTAGGAAGAGCTTGAGAAGACAAGAAGGGCACCCCCATGGAGGGAGGGGCATAGATTGGTGAGAGAAGTTAGAGCTGTATAGATTTAGGACCTTATCTACCATTTCCCTAACCTCAATAAACTTGTTTTTCTATAATTGCAAGGGTGCTTTACTGGCCCTGGAAGAGTCCCAGTTGGGTTTTTTCCTATCATCAACCCATCTAGGTCATTCCCAATAAATCTATCTCCTTTTTTTGAGATAGATTTTTTTTTAAATAGATTTCTTTTTCACTAGCTTTTAGATCTTAGGACAAGAAACAAGAAATAATCTTTTTTCAGGTACCAGGTACTTGACACATTATTGACAGTTGTCATTGTACTTTATACTTCATTTGGAAAACCATAAAAACAATTATGAAATCATTCAGTGATTTTGTATAGAATCTCGAAAATAATTCACAAACTATGCATACATCCTTAAGGCCAAAGGGAACTATTATGAAGAAGCAGGACACAGTGACCTGGAAGCTCTCCAAAATTTGCTCTCACAACTTCTCTGGGTACCAATTATCAAACAAACAATAACAACTGGCAAAGAGAGTAAGGGCAAGAATTCTTTCCTGATGATTGTGGGGTTGGAAGGACTACTAGTACTTTGCCAAGAAACTTATATTATTATGTGATGTTTATGTGACAAGTTGGAAATCTCTCAGGGATACAAGTCTCAGGAATGAATCCCTATTACTCAAAGATATCTAGGAGAATACTTTCCCTGCAGATCATTTGTATGAATTTCATGTATCACCATGGAGTCTGTGTCTTGACTATTACGCACAACATTCAAAATGTCTGGTATAGACATGTTCTTATTCCTAGTGAAAGCAAAATTCTTCTAGACAAGGTTCATCACACCATTTGGATAAGAAGAAAACTCAAGGACCTGCTTGTGTTGGCTCAAAACACAGGCAATAATAAAAGTGGCTAGTGAGGATTATAGTCAATGAAATTTCTCCAAGACCACTACCATTCTTGCATTTGAGATCAACTCTTCAGTAAAATAAATATTTCTTCATAGAAACCAGATATTTTATTGTGAATAGTCACTTTTCATAATCACTGTATTGATAAAGGCAGATAGAACTGGCATATGGTTTTAATGCCCATTCCCATTGTGCTCCACCATTGCCCATATGTGAGGGATCAGGTCCACTGAACATCAGAATCAATAAGCAAAACCTAAAGATGGTGAAGGTAAGAATCACCTACATGACATCTAATTGTGATACCCAACACATAATAAAGAATTTAGAAAGAATTCAGAAGGAAACGACAAAGATAAAAAAAACTCAAAAATAAAAACAAGAGAACTAAAGGATGACTATGAACAAGTAATTTTAGCCTTTCATTGACCCTAAGTAATTTAAGTATAAAGAAGATGCACACATACATCCAGAGAGAGAGAGTTTCCAGATGGGAGTTTTCCTGGACTTATGAAGTCACTGGGATGTGAGAAAGTGAAGGTAGCAGGCAAGAAAATTAAGGAAAGCAAAATAATAATAATCTTCTTTGTAAACCTTTTGAAAGTTATGATTAAACCAATTCTAATAGTAATTAACATCATTGCCTATGTGTAGTGTTTGAAAGATATAAGAAGACCATGCTGTTACTTCCAGAGAAATGATTTTGCTCTTTGCAGTGTACTGGATAACACTGAGAAGAATTCGATTCAATTCAATAGCTATTTATTGACTTCCTGCTTTGTGCTAGGCACCATGCTGGTTCCTGCTGAGATGCCCAGATGGATGAGGTGCCGCCCCAGCTCTGAGCTGGGGCCAAGACAAGCAGGCTAAATGAAATCAAGGATATCTTTTCACATTTTAAAGTAATGTGATTGCATCATTTTTGAGGGCTGGAGGAGGTTGGGGATTGGGGTAAATTTCTACCTGGGTTAAAGCCAATTTCCCCGCAGCTGACAGGTTGTATTTTTATTGTCTGACAAACTGAAGTTATGTTTATTTTATGAATATACATCCCTTAGAGGGCATAGAAGATGAAATGTTGGCCTTAGATGCTTGTACCTTTCACTTCTCCTTTGACTTTGGTAAATCGGCATGGTTCTTTGAGGTCATCCTAAATTCACCCCCAGAGCAAGGGGAAGAAATCATTTCTTTTCTTTCTTTTTTTTTAAACCTTTCTCAGATAAAGCTGTAGTGGACTCTGTTTGGGGGCCACTGGGAGCTGGAATCATGCTAGTCTTATTAACGTCTCTAATCTCTTACAAGCACAGAGGAGCAATCCATAGTACAGATGCTATGAAGAATAACTACTTAAGCCACTGTTCATAATTGCTGCTGTCCTTACAGGGCAAAGGAAAAGCATGCCATGCCTTGTGGCTTCTTGCAGACAAAAGAGCTGCTTAATGAGGTCTCTTAATGTAGGACATGAAGCAAACTTCTGAGTTATTATTGGGACAGAAATTAAGCAATATATTTTATTTAACTGCTCTGGTTCATTTAAAGAAAATTACCTGCTGTAAACTCAATTTAAAAGGGAGGAGTGGGGGAAGTTGACTTGAGCAGCCTAACCTTTGGCAAGTACCTTAACCTCTCTGTTCTCAGTTTCCTTATCTCTAAAATGAAAGGATTGAATTATATAAACTTTAAGGTCACTTTCACAACTAACATTCTCTAATTCTATTAATTTTAACACTATTGTTGCCTGCACCGTAGATGCTACTCTCTGGGGACATGAAAAATCACAGAAAGCTATTTCTAAATTCTCATTTTCTTTCTCATCATATTTGGCCTCTTCCTATATTGGACACATCATATGCATCTCCATTTTGTCCTTGACCTTGATGCAAACTTTTTTGATCTTTCCCTTCCTATAACCTAAAAAGAGAGAATTCAGAATCTACATGTAGGAGAACATATGGTTCACAAGGTCTACTTCCTACCATTCTAACCCAGACACTAAGGGCTTCTTTAAATTAAGAAGTCAGGGGGCAGCTGGGTAGCTCAGTGGATTGAGAGCCAGGCCTGGAGCCTGGAGGTCCTGGGTTCAAATCTGTCCTCAGACACTTCCCAGTTGTATGACCCTGCCCAAGTCACTTAACCCCCATTGCCTAGCCCTTAACACTCTTCTGCCTTAGAACCAATACAAAGTATTGATTCCAAGATGGAAAGTAAGGGTTTAATTTTTAAAAATAAATAAAGTAAGAAGTCACTTTCCCCACAGCCATCTATTAAAAAAATTATAGTCATTTCTGTCTGATAAGTTATCTTGCCTTAATAAAGACCTGCTCAATGGGTAAGAACAAGGTATTTACCTAGGAGAAAGATCCCGATATGTGTATGAGCTCAGTTTTGTGTTTTGAGGGTTGTGGGGGGAACAGACCCTATATTATGAAAACTATAAAACCCAAAGTCATAAAATCTGATAAAGAAATTAATCTTCATAATTTATGGACAACAAAATTAAAAGGCTATATCCTCTATTGATTTTCTAAAAATCCATAACTTCTATCTTAGAAGCAATACTAAGTATCAGTTTCAAGGCAGAAGAAGGGTAAGGATTAGACAACTGGGTTAAATTGACTTACCCAGGGTCACACAGCTAGGAAGTAACTGAGACCAGATTTTCATATTTGAACCCAAGATCTCCCACCTCCAGGCCTGGTGCTCTATCCACTGAACCACCCAGGTACCCTTCTTCTATTAATTTTTTTTAACCCTTAACTTCTATGTTTTGGCTCCTAGGTGGAAGAGTGGTAAGGGTGGGTAATGGGGGTCAAGTGACTTGCCTAGGGTCACACAGCTGGGAAGTGTCTGAGGTCAGATTTGAACCTAGGACCTCCTGTCTCTAGGCCCGACTCTCAATCCACTGAGCTACCCAGCTGTCCTTCTATTAATTTTTAAGAGTTCTTTTCCAAGTGACTTGAAGTTGGCACTGAGTAAAGGCGTTGAACTGAACAACTCTGTGGTAAAATATGTCTATTTGTCTCTGAGGATATGCATTTAGACCTCCTTTCCAAGTCAGGAAACAAGCTCCAAATTCTTATTACCATAATCCCAGAGTCTTCTAAAATGTGGCCATGTCTTTACACTCAAATAAGTTTTAATACATTTATTGAAACCAATCCTCCACTCACAACCTCACACGGTTGAATTCCATCAAACCATGGAATTTGTGGGAATTTCTTTTAGCTGTTTATTGAGGTCAAAAGAACCCAGAAATGACCATATCCAATAAGAAATGTATAATCTCCTTACCCACCTGAGAAACATGACAGAGAAGAACTACACTGATTTTAAAGTACAAACCCACTTTTAAACATCACAGAGGAAGAAAAGTATATGTCACAAAAAATAGCAAAAAGCAATCGAGGAGAAAGTGAACCAGCAGAAATCTTGTCAGTCGGATTGGAAGACTGATGTGCTGTGGGGCACAGAAATGGCTTAAGAGACACAGATGGCATTTGGTGCAACATTCAGTGGAGTCCTTTAGGATATTCCTTTAGCCCAAAGGAACAGATAAATAGAGTGGCAGCTGATTGTGCTGGCATTTCCACTGGGATATTTAGGGTTTCCTGATAAGAGAGAATGAAGGTGTTCTATTCATGGGTCAAACCAGCTTGTATGTGATAGAGAACAGAACCTGCAGTAAAAGTGAATAGTTTGAACATAGGGAGAAGGGTCAGTTGAGGTCATTAGGAATGATACAAATGAGCCATCTTTAGTATCAGTCTGGGATCTTTTCCTCCTTTTGGGGAATTCTGCTCTCTAGAGTGAATGGGAAATAGTCACATATGTCTATGCTCCAGAGATGTGGTTTGTGCTATTCCAGTGCCCACACCCAGCCTCCATCAGAACTGAAAGGGTCCAGATCTTCCAGAACCAAACCAAAGTTGCCTATATAAATCATAACGAGTGAGTTTATTCCCAATCTCCTTTCATTTGAGAAGGGTTGCCCTATAATGCATATCAGAATATAACAATTATACCAGCATGCCATAAGACCATCAACAACTTGCAGATAACCTTCAAGGTCTCATTGACTGGACATTTGATTCAGAAAATGGCAAACAACTGCCACACTTACTGAGTGAAGGTATCCTACTTCAGTGCTGTCAAACACACCTCTCCTTTGCACTGATGGCTTCTACTTCAACTTTCCAACTCCAAGGAAAAATCTGTTTATAAGACAAATAATCTTGCAGGCAGATTCTACCCCCAACCCAACTGCCTCATGTATTTAGTTGAACTTGAAACTGTTCACTTCATAGTCTGTAGTTTCATCTTTCTTTCCTAACCAACCTAACTTCAACCTCTCCCCTCGACCTTCATCAACTGCTCCAAAGCCAAAAGGATCACATAAACCTTCTTGTCTCTTTTGCTCACTAATTGCCCAAGATAGATACAATCTCTGCCTTAAAGTTTTATTCTTACACAGTGTACCAAAAATGCCCTGGCAACTATTTCCCAGAGATCTAGGAACCTTGTTATCAGCTGATCCCTAATAGGAAAAAATGACAGCAAAAATGGTGGTTAGAGGGTAAGAGGGTGGGGTGTGTTCCAATTTCTGGCTCCCTTTAAGAATAGATCTGGGGGCAGCTGGGTAGCTCAGTGAATTGAGAGCCAGGCCTAGAGACAGGGAGGTCCTAGGTTCAAATCCGGCCTCAGACACTTCCCAGTTGTGTGACCCTGGGCAAGTCACTTGACCCCCATTGCCCACCCTTACCACTCTTCCACCTAGGAGCCAATACACAGAAGTTAAGGGTTTAAAAAAATTTTTTTTAAAAAAAGAAAGAATAGATCTGTTTCCTCCTAAATAAAGCTTGCTCCCTTTAAATTAAATTTAAATTAATAAATTTCCTACATGACATCATTTTTTTTCTCTAAATGTTCTGTGCTTTTGGAGATTTCAAATAAATAACAAGACCTTGACACTTTACAGATGTAAAACCTTCCTTGCTCTGCCCAATGAGCCTATTCCTCTCCCAATATGGAGCATCTATGAAAAAGAGATAAAATGATGCTGCATCTTTATTGCCCTGTCAGAACCTAAGCTTAACAATCAGTGCTTCGGTTAGTGACAGCCCAATTACAATAATAGCTGAATTCCTTGCCCAGTTTCAGAAGTTGGTGACATTAGCAGAGAAATCCATTCTACAATCTAGGAGCATATTGTATATAAGTCAAGAGCCTCAAATAGTTCTTTTCTGAAAGAGAAAATAATGAAATTGATTCTCAGCTATTCTAGATAAATTCCTATGGGTTCTGTAATCTTTATAAATATTTTCATTAGTATTTAGAATTAAAAACAAACCAAAACAACATTTCTATGGCTCCTAAAGTTATCTCTGATGTTCCTAGAACCTAGATGATACTTAGGATAGTGAAAGCCCTACTAGAAAAATGAGTTGACATTAAAATTATGTTTCAGATCATGAAAGGAAGTAGGAGTGGAGTTCCTAATCTTATTTCCTCCTTAAAACAGCCCACATAATAACTTGTAAAACTGCTTGAAAGTTATATTCTAAGAACTGCATAGTTCCTAGACTCCTTCAACTTATGTGGTTTTTCTAATGTATTAATAATTAGTGTGAGAGTAGATAGGACCTGTCTTGTACATAGGCAGAATAAGTGGTGTCTCTATGACTTAAGGTACTAGGCAGGCCCCCTTTTCAAGTTGTGTCTCAAATGATTAACATTTGATTCATTTTGAATTTAATCAATTGACAGCTACTTATTAAAGAACTATAGTATTTGAGACATTCATAAAAGTCTGGGAGAGTAGACAAATAGGAAAAATTGGAAAGAGATATATATGGCTGCTAAATTTTACAGATAAATGTTTTTGAGTTTTATCTTTTTGATAATAAGGACACACTAAAGGTTTCTGAAGTGGAGAAAAACTATGTCTTCATGGTAGCTTGGGACACATATAGACCCAACAGTTTGTTTTGGTGGTGTCTCTCTACATGGAGGATACTGGGGATGTGGCTATTAGGACAATTATGATAACATGTTAAGGGAAGTGACTTAGAGGGACTGGATGGAATACGTAGACATTCTGTAACTGGTTCTGGATAATTTACCACAAGATTAAGAGGAACTTTTTTTGATTGGCCGTATAGCTGGAATTGTCAGCAAACGGCCCAAATCAGTTTTGGCCATTTATCTTGACTGTATTTGTGTATATATGTGTCTCCTTCACCTCTAGCTTCTGGTTAGAAACTACCTAGTAAGGAGAAAAATCCTCAAGGCCTTTTCCCTTCTGCAGGCATATGGCCACTAGGAATTGGAACTCTAGTTTTTTTTGTTCCTTCTTTAATGCTCTAAGTAAAGGGGGTGAATACTCTGACTTGGATAGAAGGGAGAGAGAAATAGGAAACTAGGAGTCATGACCCAGGCCAGGTATCACCATCAGCCCAGCTTCAAGCAACAAGATGTGATCTTCTCTACTGGACCCATGCCAGCAAAAACTGAAACAAGAATTCATCTAGCAGCAATGCCATTGACAAGAGCTTGTAGAACCAATGCTCTATAAGTTGTGATCCTATTCCTGCACACTAAGGTAGGTAAGGGAGAATCTGCCCTCTAGGTACTGGGGAAAATGTTTCAGTTTTTGTACTTTACTATATCTTGTTTGGGACTTCTCTCAGGAAGTTCAGTTCTAGTCTGGTACCTTCTTTCACAGAGAAGCAGCACAGCCAGCCTCATGGCACCCATTTTCTACTTGGCTGCATCACTTTGGAATTTCTCTCACATTTCCTCCAATCAGCCTTGGTACTCACACTTCAATACTACCCTCTGAATGGAAAATGAAATCTTGAACTCCCAAATCTCCATTTAAGAAGTTGTCTCATTTCCCACCCAGCTATCTACTTCAGGACTTCTCTGACTTCACCATGCCCCTAATTGGGTTCTTCCTCCTCCTTTTCAAGGTTGGATAAGTCAATTGGTACCAGACTGTTGTGGTTGTTGTTCAGCTGTTTAAGTGGTATCCAACTCTTCGTGATCCCATATGGGTTTTTTTGGCAAAGGCACTGGATTGGTTCGCCACTTCCTTCTCCAACTTATTTTACAGGTTAGGAAACAGAGGCAAGCAGGTTAACTGACCTGCCCAGGGCCACACAATGTCTGAAGCCAAGTATGAGCTCAGAAAGATAAGTTTTCCTGACTCCAGGTCAGGCACTCCATCCACTGTGCCACTTTGTTGCCCCTCCTGAGCATAATCTGAGACCAGATTATGGAAAGCTATAAATGACAGCTAGAGTTTCAATGTTATCCTGTAGAATCTAGACAATGAGGAGACATTGAAAGTTTTTTAACAAGGCAACAACATGACATAAACAACAAGTCAGGGAGATTAATTCTTCCTAAAAAGGAAGAGTAGTCGAATTTTAGAAATATTAATTCAACTATGACATTCAGAATGGATTAGAGGGGCAAATGGCAGCCTGAAACTGAAGACAGGAAAGCCAGTTAGAAGTTTTTCTAGCCCACATTTCAAGTAATGAGAGCCTGAATTAGTGTGGTGACAGGAATGGGGGGAGGGTAGGAGAGATACATGCAAAAAGCGATGAAAAAGAAAAATCAGGGGCAGCTGGGTAGCTCAGTGGATTGAGAGCCAGGCCGAGAGATGGGAGGTCCTAGGTTCAAATCTGGCCTCAGACACTTCCTAGCTGTGTGACCCTGGGCAAATCACTTAGCCCCCATTGCCTAGCCCTTACCACTCTTCTGCCTTGGAGCCAATATACAGTATTGACCCCAAGATGGAAGGTAAGAGTTTTAAAAAATCAATAGTATTTATTGATTGAATTATTATATAATAGGAGTGGGGAGTGAGGACAAGGAAAGGAAAGATTAATAATACTTCAAACTTAGAGAATTTCAGTAAAACTCCCAGTCTAGATGACTAGAAAAAAAAATGTATTAACAGAAAAAGAAGAGAAGAAATTGATTAGATAATGATGATAGGGAGGTTTAGAGATAATGTACCAAGTTTTAGATATCCTGAAGATAAGGGTTGGAAAGAGGGAAGGAGAAAGAAATGAGCATATCTTAATCACCTACTATGTACTAAGGCACTGTGATAGAAGTTAGGGAAATAAAGGCCAAAGACAGTCCTTGATTCAAAGGACCTTACAATCTAATGGGGAGGCAACATGTAAAAACTAAACATGATATAAACTGAGTACTGGTTCAGAGACAGGGTCTGTATTCAAATTTCACTGCTGACCCTTTCTTCCTATGTGACCTTGAGACAAGCCTCTGAAGTCTTATCCAGTTCATCCAGCTCAATATTATCTTATCCCCAAATACTCAGTATCTTAACAAATCTTAAAACTAGTTGTTTGTGGAAATGAACTATATTAAACACCTACTGGGATATCTAATTGTATTTGCTGCTTAATAAAAATCCCTTTGAAAATAAGTACTGCATAGCACAAGCTCTCTCACTGATTTGAGGAAAGGGAAATGGTGTTCTCTGCAGAATGTCATATTTCAGAGCATGAAGTTATTATAATCCTATAGCAGTACTCTTGTCAAATGAAAACACCCCCTGGAAATGGTAAAACCACATCAATCCATTATGGTCTTAGAATTCAATTCAACATTAATAAACTTTAGAAAGGGCCCACTGTACATAGAACACCACACTTGACACTGAGAGATATAAAAAAATAGTTTCTACCCTGAGAAAACTTATAAACTAGTAGAGGATATTAATTTTCAACAAGCATTTATTAAGTACCTTCTATGTGCCTGTTGTCTACATGCTGATAATGCAAGGAAAAAAGGAAAAAAAGAAAAGGAGTGGTCTTTCCCATGAATGAGAGAAAGAGAAAGACGAAGGGAGAGAAACAGGCAGGGAAGAAAAGAGGGAGGAAAATAGGAAGAGGAAGTGAAAGGGGGGAAAAATCATGGTATTCCATGATTCCATAGTCACAGTCATATGGCAACCCTAGAAGAATATTAATATTAAAAAGATGGACACTTGTTTCAGGAAAAAAAATTCAAGGTCATTAGAAGCCCTAGAAAATTTCCCATATCTTCTGTAGCCTCTATCCCTTGAACTATAACAGGTACTTAATAAACGTTTATTGATTGATTAATTGATTTCTCTATTCAATTCTGAATCTAGTGCATTGTCTATTTTCATAGTTTCCCTAAAGTGCATGTACTGCTGAACCAGATCAATGAGTTGCCCATATAATTGCATATTAATAGACATTTTTCATCAACTTTTTTTTTCCTGACTGGATTGAGAGAACTGCATATTTTGAGTGAGTACGGCTCTCATTTAGAAAAACTATTCAATGTTCCAAAGTTTTAATACAATTAATCTGCAAACACCAGCATCTGAAAGACCTCACTATTTAAGGGAATCCATCCTCCGTTTCAAGTCTGTACTGGATAACCACCATGATGCTAGATTCCTCCGTGCTTTTGCCTGGAATTCACTCCCTCTTCACATCTCTCAGGACCCCTAACCTTGTCCAAACTCAGGTCACAGGTTACCTCGTAAGCTAAGTTTCTTCAGATCCCCCTAGTTCAGGGGTCGGCAATGTATGGCTCTCGAGCCATATCTGGCTCTTTTGAGGGCCAGATATGGCTCTTTCTGCAGGAGCCATAAAGTCAATTTTTTTCCAGGCGCTGTTACAGGAGCGCGCACTGTGAGCACTGTACGGCTCTCACAAAATTACATTTTAAAAAATGTGGCGTTTATGGCTCTCACGACCAAAAAGGTTGCCGACCCCTGCCCTAGTTGTTTCTACTTGATTCTTCATCCTCTGTCATATTCCTCAGGAGAATGTAGGCTCCTTGAGGGCATGGACTTTGTTTCATTTTTCTTTGTATCCTCGCTACCTAGAATGGTGACTTGAATGCATTCTTGCTGATTGGTACTAATTCATGCTTGCTGAAATGGACCTAATGTAGCATGGATGGATTTATCTGTGGATTTGGTTATAGTTCCCAGTGAACTAGTGTATAACTGGTTTAAAGAGAATTTTTTCAATCAACCATTCAGTCAGGCAACTAGCTTTTATTAAGTACTACTATGGGTCAGATCCAGTGTTAGACACTGGAGATAGAATAAATGAAACAATTCCTACACCAGAGAGGTGTACACAAAGCCAGTTTCTTTTTACTAATGTGTCACATTACGGCTGGTTAATGGACTTCTCTCCAAACTCCAGGTTTCCGTTTTGTTCTCTCTGGAATTGAGTAGATGCAATGATAGTATTCAGAGCTAAAAAGGTTGCAATCCTCACTACTGCTCTAAAAAATCTTCTCCAAGTCTTATGAAGTCAGGCAAAGTAGAACATTTTTAAATGATTATTTGCTCTGGTTTTGGGCTTTGCTACTTGACATCCCTTAGGAACAATTAGCAGTAAAATTGCTCAAGAGAAAAAAAAAAAAGTCCTTTTCCTCTGTTTTCTGGTCAGGAGAGTCAAAGGCTGCCATCCAATATTTTGGCTCACTGGCTCCATCTTCTGTTCCTCCTTTTAAGCAACTTGACCGATGATCTTCAAGTTGAAGTTTTTTGCATCTGATCTTACGAAATCATTGGATCAAAAGATTCATATTTGTAAAACTCCTCTGCTTGTCTCAGGAGTTCCTCTGTTGTTTCAATAATTCCTCCATGAAATCCACTACTTCTCTGCTGCTAGCTTATGTGAGCTAGAAACTCCTTCCTTCTCTCCCCTGCTCATAACCTTTCATGTTCATGTTAACTAGGTATTTTCTTCTATGCCAAACATGGGAGGGACAAGTACATGCACAAGTGATCCCAAGTAATGGCCTCAAGCAGAAGCCACCAAGATGAAAAGAGATTCTAACCCAAAACAGACCAAGATCACCTAGTTCCAAAGTCTTCCAGAATACTGTTTGGAGTCACTCATTTCAGAAGAGCAAAAAATATTCAAATTCAAATTCAGAGATGAAAGTTATTGTTTTCAGGAATGGTATTAAAAAAATAATAAACCCAAAAAGGCAGAATGGTATTTTGCTACAACTATGGATAGACTGAGCACATGTGCTCCTAAGATAGGAATCTAACATTGGTTTTTCCAGAAGTGGATTTCTAGTGGAATTTTCCTTAGTCCTTTCCTCCTGGCATAGTAGTTAACCTTTTTTTAGGTCATGGACCTCTTTGGTAATCCAAAGAACCTATGAACCTTTTCTCAAAATTGTGTTAATAAAATACAAAGGATTGCAAAGGAAACAAATACAATTTAAATAGATTTTTTTCCCCAATGCAAAATCAGAGACCTCAGGGGCAACTCGGTGGCTCAGTGGATTGAGAGTCAGGCCCAGAGAAGGGAGACGCTGAGTTCAAATCTGGCCTCAGATACTTCCTAACTGTGTGACCCTGGGCAAGTCACTTGACTCCCATTGCCCACCCTTACCACTCTTCTGCCTTAGAACTAATACACAGTATTGATTCTAAGATGGAAGGTAAGGATTTTTTTAAAACAATTAATTAATTTTTTTTTAAAAATCAGAGACTTTCTGAAATCTCTTCATGAGCCATGGACCTCAGGTTGAGAATCTAAAGCCATAATTCTCTGCAAGGACACTGAAGAAGCAAGATTGTTTGGTTATGAAAGATGGGCACCAAAAGCAATGGTTGGGGCAGCTGCCCTGGGAGTGGCCATACATTCTTAGGCCAAGATAGGAATTAAAGGAATGAAGATGCCTGTAAAACCATGATGAGAAACAGTTGTAGTGGCTGGAAGCTTGGAGGAGAAAGGAAGAAGAGACACAGTCCCCAAAGAGAAGCATAAAATATAAGATCTTTGAGTAAATTATAGAATGAATATCAAGGATAAAGATAAACAATATAAAAAGACTTAAGAACTCTGATCAACATAATGACCAACCATGATTCAAAAAATGACAAAGCATACTGCCTACCTCCCCACAAAAAAAGAGGATGAACTCAAAGCGCCAAATAAGACATATTTTTTAGACATGGCCACTGTGGGGATTTGTCTTGCTTGTCTATTTATATTGGTAACAGGTTTTTGGTGGTTTTTTTTTCACTGGGTAGGTGGGGAGCTGAGGAAAAAAAACATATTTTTGTAAATTAAAAAAGAGATATGAGCTTTTTAAGGGCAGGGACATTCTCATCTTTGTTCTTATTTCTCTACCATCTAATGGCATAGTATTTGGTACTAAGTAAGCACTTAAATTCTTGTTGATTGATTGATTGATTGATTCCTAACTAAAGGAAAAGTCTGAAAAGGTACACTGAAGACAGACTGTGGAATATTTTAAGTGATGGTCTAAGAAGTTTATATTTTATTCTATTGGGAATTAGAAGCCAATAAACATTTTTGAGCATGGAAGTAATATGATCAGACCTGCGCCTTAAGAAGATATGTCAGGTGCAGCTAGGTGGCTCATTGGATAGAGAGCCAGACATGAGAGGTCCTGAGTTCAAATCTGGCCTTAGACTCTTCCAAGTTGTGTGACCATGGAAAAGTCAATTAACCCCAATTGCCTAGCCCTTACCACTCTTCTGCCTTGGAACCAATACTTAGTATCAATTCTGAGACAGAAGGTAAGGGTCCAAAAAAAAAGATATGTCAGTTATGTAATGGAAAGTTTGGATCTGGTTGAAATTCAAGGTAGAGCAGCCAATTATGATTAAAGAAGTGCAACTTGAGAGAGAGAGAGAAACTTGAGCTATGGAAGTGGTCATGTGAATGAAGAGAAAGGAAAAGATGCACGTTACAGATGCAAATTATTTGAAGTTGAGGGAGGATGAAAAAAGGAAAGATGATTTTGATGTTATGAATTTGGGTAAAAGGAAGGATGATGATGCCAACAAATATAGATTTGGGAAAGGGGCAAGTTTAATGGAAAGAGTAATCCATTTCCTGGTCTTCAGGGTACTTACAATATGGTTATAAATGCAGGAAGGTTTACCATGAGAACAAAGAACTCTAAACATTTCTAAAACATATAACAGCTTAAACAGAATGGTTTGAGAGCTTCAAATTTCATGGAGGAAGTAGAACCTGAGATGGACCCAGAGGGAAGACAAAAATTTAATAATAAGATTGCATGGTATAGATTAGTAGGAACGGAATCCCTTTGAGCAGAAAGGCATGAAAGAAGGAAAAGGGAGGATGAGATAATAGTCCAGTTTGTCTGAAGTCTAAAACATTCCATCAGATGATTCTGAAAATGTAGTCTGGAGCTAAACCGTAGAGAATCTTGAATGCTAGAATTGGAGTTTGTACTTAATCTTAGAAGAAACCCAGAATAACTGGAAAGTTTTGAGCCGAGGAGTATAAGGGCCTAGTCTATCAGTAGAAAAACTAGTTTGGCAGAAATATGAAGTATGGAGGGGGGAGGGAAGACAGTAGAAGAATTGAGATCAATAAGAAGGCTATTGCAATAGTTGGAGTGAGGTGATGGTGGTGTCAGTAGAACTAGAAAGGAGGTGTCCGTGGGACTAGAAAAGAAGTGACTGATCTGATTTAGAAGATACTTTAGAAATAGCATCAGCAGGAGGACTTGGCATTCTGTGATTCTGTGAGATTTGGCTTTCATTTATGTTTTATAAAAGTTCCACAGAAAAATGTGTCATCATGGATGTCCCAGTGGAATACAGAAAAATTTCTGGAAATCTGCCCGAGGTTTCATACCAGCTGTCAAAGTTTTTGTTGGATTCTTCCTCTTTCAGCCAAGCAAAGCAGTAGGGAAAGACAGCCTTAGTAGGCTGATGCTAACTGCTAGAGGTGGGAAAACATTTCAATTTCAAGGATTAAAAAACCAAAGTATGTCTGAAGAAAGGTACACACCAGCTTCCCATACCAATCTCCACTCCAATTATACCAGGCCTGTGTTTAGACCTCTTTGGAAAGGATGAGGAAGTTAATTTTTGCATGTGTAAACTAAATAACTATGTTTACATTTTTAACTGATAATGCAGAAGCAAACATCCAAGGAGGATTAGCTAAAATAGTAGGTCAAAGCAGGAAAATAGAAATGAAAAGAAATCAGAGGATTTAGAGTCCACAGAGGTAATAAAGTTCAAACCCCAGCTCCACTTTTCTCCCTCCTTCACATATATACCCTATCCCTTATGCCATTCTGCCCAGGAAGGTTAAATAAATTCAACTTCCCTGGTCATCAATCACCCCAGACTGGAATTAAAATATGGCTTCTATGACTCCAAATCCAAATCCAGTGCTCTTTCAACCATACACCACTACATTTGTAAAGCAAAGAAGGTAGCAGGAAATACTGATTTGTGACCTAGGAACCTCGAGATCTGCTTTCATGAGTTCTCCCCATCAGCTAAGTCAAAGATCAGGAAAGAAGTGTTGTCTACAGTTGGGTGAGTTTAGCCCTACTAAAGAGCCAGACCAGAACCAGTTTTCTAGATGGGTAGGGGAAGTTAGGGGATACTTTATTAAGGGCTTGCTATATCTAAAGCAGTGTGCTAACCACTGAGGATACTAACAGAGAAGCAGGCTAGCCCCTGTTTTCAAGGAACTCATATTCTAATAAGAGACAACCTATATGGAAGGTTTAAGCTATAAGTCAGATGGAAAAGAGCCATGTTCTTCAGGTGGTATGCAATAGCAAAGCAAATGGTATGTTTCTTTTTTAAATGTCATTTCCACTGATAAAATCATAAGCATTTCTTTTTTTTTTTTTTTCAAACCCTTACCTTCCATCTTGGAGTTAATATTGGCTCCAAGGCAGAAGAGTGGTAAGGGCTAGGCAATGGGGGTTAAGTGACTTGCCCAGGGTCACACAGCTAGTGTAATGCAGAGATGCATTCAAAGCTTTTAACCTTGCAAAACCTAACTGTAGGACTTCTGGCAGTTGACCAGCCTTAGAACTCTGACAAAGTTCAGTTGGTCCTGGAAGCTTGTGGAGAGTGGAGGGGTGAACTGGGCTCTGCCTTTCAGGCTGAAACCTTGCCTTGAATCTGTGCTTTTGTCTTTGACATTTGGAGCTTAGCTAACTTCTCTGGACCTTCCCTGATCTTCCCTATATCATTCCCCTATTACCTTCCTGATTTCCTATGGTTTGGGAGGAGGGTGGATTTTTTGGATTGTAGCAATTAGACTTTGAGGATTTAGTTCCCCATAGACAAGTAGGGCTTACCCTTGAAACAAACTATCCCTTGACTATTGTTTTAGTACTCCCTAACCTCAAGGGCAGCCAAACTTCCCAGCCCAAGCCATTCCTGTGACCCTCCCTGTCCTGGAGTTTTCCCTAGTGGCTGCTAAGGAAACCTTGTACCCCTCTCTCCTTGATAATCAACCCTGGAACTTTAATAAACCCCATTGTTACCTATTCAAACCCTTTGTTAAATCATTGACTCCATGATAAGTGAAGGTTAAAAGAAGGGAAGGAATTATTCTCTTTATTTTCCTTGAGAGAAGCTGGAGCTGTCCATCTTGGGAAGAAGTAAGTGTCTGAGGCCAGATTTGAACCTAGGACTTCCCATCTCTAGTCCTGGCTCTCAATCCACTGAACTACCCAGCTACCCCCATCACCATTTCTAATGTTGAACCATCTGACAATACCAAGGACTTTGGTGGCAAGGATACTCTTTTCTGGGTCTTTAATAAATATCCCTGTAGCACCTGCAGGAGCACTTGCCAGGTTGCATCTTGACAGAATTTGTTTTCCAGGATGATGGTGGAGGCACTGAGCTAGAAGTGATAATATCCCAAAAGTCTCTGGGTTCCTGATTCTGGGCTGTCACCACCAGGGTTGGAAGGGATATGGTTGCCACAGTGGTGGTGATCTGCCAGGCATATGTGTCCCCTGCCTCTCCCTCAAAGTGCCCTGCTAATTCAGCTAACCGACTAGGCTTCTCAGAGAGGACCAGTGGGCTGGCATTTGGTGAAGATGGATGGCCTCTTCTCTACAGAAGCTGCTTCCCCAGATGATGGCTGTGAGGACTGGCCAGGGAATTAAACTGGTGAGTCTAAGTTAAAAGCGAGCAACTCAAAAGCAGCTTTCTTCTGGAACTATTATACTCCTAAACCACCAAATTGTATTTGGGAGATGCAATTCTAATCTGCTCTCTCTCTCTCTCTCAGAGCCTGAAGAAAAGAATGTACAGCCATAGAAGGAGGTGATCAGCCAGTAAGAATAGTGTCCTGCTCCCTTAAAGGCAAGAATTGAGTTTCCCTTGGAGAGGAGTAGACAAGATTCCAGAGATGTTTATTTATGGCAGCTGCAAGCCACATTTAGACAATCCATGTGGACATCCATTTGTTAGAGGCACACACACACATCTCACATATGGAAATGTTCATTTTATTTGCTGTTTGTTAAATCCAGAATAAAAATATAAACAAAAAAAACTATGTAGCAATATCCTAGGGGGATTTGTTTTGTTTTGTTTTACAAAGTAACTATTTGGTTCCCCATTACTTTTCATAAAACAGTCTACATAAATAGGTTTCTAATATATTGTAATATTAAGAAGTTATTGTAATTTTAGGGCAATACACAAATGTTAAGCATACAATAAAATATTATAAATAATCACTGACTTATTATATTCATTGCTTCGGGACCATAGATTTAGTGATGGTGGAGACCTTTGAGTTTATCTAATCCAATGGTTCCCAAACTTTTTTGGCCTACCCCCCCTCCAGAAAAAATATTACTTAGTGCCCCCTGGAAATTAATTTTTTTTAATTTTAATAGCAATTAATAGGAAAGATAAATGCACCTGTGGCCATCACCACCTTTCTGGATCGCTGCAGCACCCACCAGGGGGCGGTGGCACCCACTTTGGGAATCACTGATCTAATCCAACCCCCTCCTTTCACAGTTAGTTAATGAAGGGGAGGCTCAGAGGGATAAATTAACTTGCCAAATTCAGCAATCTTTCCATCATACTGGACTGCCTCTCAAAAACAAAGAGAAACGTCTTCAATCTTTACATCTCTTTCCTGATTATTATTAAAGGAGAGGAGAGATATGGAATTGAAGTTCCATTCCTGAGGAATAAACGTGAGGGAAATCTCCACCATTAGGCACCTTTGGCCTTCCAGAACCCAACCCAGTCACAGGTCTCTTAGAAAACTCTACCTAAAAGCAAGTCAAATATTGAGTAATTTTAAAATCAATAATGGCCTCAGAGAACTTATGATAAATACCTCTCTCCTCTACTCACACAGGTGAGGAATTACTAGGGTGAGATTATGTATACAATGTCAAACATAGTCACTGAATCCATTTTTTTCTTAATTGTTTTTATTTATTAAAAGGGAAGATTCAATCTAAGAGAGTAGATTGGAGGTGGGAGAATTTCCAGAAATGATGGATACAAAAGCAAAAGTCATCAATAAAAATTTTTTCTCTATAATAAAATTAAAAGATTAATGAAATTTTCTCTAACGCCTCTTACCAACTATAACATTCTTTACCTTTTGAAAATCTCTTTCATGCCACTAGCTGACCAGCATTGTGCAGAAAGATAAGGATTGGTTCCATCCAGGGATCCAGAAGGATTCCCCCAAGCCATCACATTCTTATTGCAACAGGGTATGAGAGCAATCATCACTGAAAACTTCAGTCGTGTGTGGCCAAACACAGTGGATAAAAATAAATGGCCTTTAGACCTTAGCACAAGCCAAAAGGCTAGAGGGAGAACAAAAAAGCTCAGGGCGGCAAAAAACAGGAACAGCCTGAGTTCTAAATAAGTGTTTCTTGGCGGATAGGACTACTGGATACAAAAAGCAGAATACCTGCATTTTTTCTTTCTCAATTTCATTTTTTTCTCTTTTTTGTCTTCCTGATTTCATCTTCCTATGGAGATGAAGGAGTGGTAGAGTGCTTACGAGGTTCTAGGGCATCTGTATCCTTCCCAAACAATGGAAGAACAAAATGGAATGCAGTACAAGAAGAGACTCCATTTTCCTATATAGAAAGGAAAGAAAGAAGGATTTATTAAGCATCTGCCATGTGGTTCTGTGCTAAGCTCTTTACAAACAGCTCATTTGATCCTCACAACAACCCCATGAGGTAGGTGCTATTATTATCTCTATTTTAATAAGAAGAAAAAGAAGAGGAAGAAGTTATATAGCATTTATACTAAGCATTTTAATAACAACAACAACAATAGCTACATTTATGTAGTACCTATCATGTGCCAGGCACTGGGCTAAGTCCTCTGCAAAAATTATCTGATCCTCACCACAACCCTGTGAGGTAGGTGCTATTATTATCCCTATTTTAATAATAATAATAAACATTTATATAGTGTCTATCATGTGCTAAGCCTGTTATAAATATTATCCTATTTGATCTTTACAACAACCCTAGGAAGTAAGTGCTATTATTTTCCCCATTTTACAGATGAGAAAAATGAGATCCACAGAGGTTAAGTGATTAGCCCAGGGTCATATAGCTAGTATCTGATACTCAATTTGAACTCAGATTTCTTTTCCTCTAGGTCCAGCACTTTATCCACTGAGCCACTTAGGTGTATCTATGTAGGATGACAGATTTAGAACTGGGAAGGACCTCTCAGGTCACTTAAACCAACACCCTCATTTTACAAATGGGCAAGGGAGGTCCATAGACCTAAAAAACTTGCCCAAAGTCTCACAGATATTAAATGGCAAGGTACAGGATTCCAACAAAGGTTCCCATAGTTCTTTCTGCTTCAAGGAAAGCAGAGACTGTCGTATTTGAACTCTGTATCTCTCTAATACCTGTCACAGGGAAGCATTCAACAATAAGAACTATTATGTACATGGTGTTTTATGGTTTACAAAACTCTGTACTTCTGCTCTCTCATTATTCTTCTCAAAACAAGCCTGCAAGGTGGGTGCTACTATTATCCTCATTTCATTGACATCTCTTCAAATTCCTGACAATAGCTACCATGTCTACTCTGTCTTCTCTTCCAGGCTAAACATGATAACAATAGCTAACACATATAGCACACAAATTTTGCAAAGCTTTTACCTTTTTTTGAGAGTATTTGTAAATACTATTTACTTTTTTGGTAAATATTTTTTACAAATGTAAATATTTACTTTGTAAATATTCTTTACATTTTTCATTTTATCCTTACAACAACCCTAGTAGATAGGTGCTATTATTATCCCTATTTTACAGATGAGGAAATTGAAGGAGACAGAAGTTAAGTGATTTACCCAGATTCACATAACTAGTAAGTGTCTGAGGCAGAATTTGAACTCCGGGCTTCCTGACTTCAAGTTCAGCAGTCTTACATAAATGAGCCACCAAAATTCTATATGAACTGGAATGACCTCCAGGAATTGATGCAGAGTGAAAGGAACATATCCAGGAGAACATTGTACACAGAGACTGATACACTGTGGTAAAATCGAACATAACGGACTTCTCTACTAGCAGCAATGCAAGAATCCAGAACAAGGCTGAGAGACTTATGAGAAAGAAAACTAGCCACATTCAGAGGAAGAACTGTGGGAGCAGAAACACAGAAGAAAAACAACTGCTTGAACACATGGGCTGATGGGGATATTTTTGGGGATGTAGACACTGAACAATAACTCTAGTCCAACTATCAATAATATGGAATTAGGTCTTAATCAGTGATACATGTAAAACCCAGTGGAATCGTGTATTGGCTAAGAGGGGTTAGTTGGATTTAGGGCAGAAGGAAAGAACATGAAACATGTAACTATGGGAAAATATTCAAAATTTAAAAAAAAATTTAAGTGCCACCAAGCTACCTAAATAATAATTGTGTGTTAAATTAAATTGAAAATGAAAGTGTTGAATTTCAGGAATTCTTACCTTTTTTGTATTATGGACCACTTTGGCAGTCCAGTGACACTTATAAACCCTTCCTTAGAATTATGTTCTGAAATATTTAAAATAAAATACATTTTTATTCCAAAGACTCCAAAGGCAGCCAATCATATTGAAATGCTAGTATCAAAATATTTTTTTCAAGTTCACTAACTGAAGTTAAATACCCTTGAACAGAGCTCCAAAAGTCTATGGCTTTAATAAAAACCTTCGATGAATCCAAACATTTAAGAAATCAGTGTTTTGCAGGTAGGGAGAGGGGTACTGATTAGAGAATAGTGTGCCTGGGTCATAATAGTTGGTAAAAAGTCTATGCATTCAGGCAGCTAGGTGGCTCAGTGAATAGAGAGCCAGGCATGGAGATGGGAAGTTCTGGGTCCAAATCTGGCCTCAGACAATTCCTAGCTGTGTGACCTTGGGCAAGTCACTTAACCCCAGTTGCCTAGATCTTGCCACTCTTCTGGATTAGAACCAATATTTAGTATCTATTCTAAGAAAGAAAGAGTTAAAAAAAAATATATGCAGTCTAATCTCCATGGGCAAGACTCAGATGAGAAGGAATCAGCACCTACAGATGTTCACTATTCCATTTCTTCCCTTATGTTAATTTTTCCCATCCTAGGGCAATGTGTCTGGCCCAGCTCTAAACCAGTAGGGTATGCCAACCTCCATTGGACTTGACCATCATTGATGAACTGATCTCTTCTTCTTAGCCTTCCTAATAGGTTTCAATTCTCACAAGCATTTATGAAGCACCTTACTAAATGCAGAGTCCTTTGTCATGTCTAGGAAAGGTTTAAAGGCAAATAAAACAACATTTTCTCCAGCAGATTGTGCCCTATATCATCATCCCTACTCTCTCACTAATCTTCATTCTCTCTCGATTTACTTATATCCATGTCTCTGCCCACCTCTAACCTCCAAAAGTTCTACCAAAAAGTAATAACTCCTTCCTTTTGTGGTTAAACTCTTTAAGAAGACCATCTATAATCAGTGCTTCCATTTTTTTTTCTCTCATTCTCTTCTTACCTCTGCAATATGGCCTCCAACCTCATCATTCAACTGAAATTGCTGTCTCTGAAGTCACTAATTTAATGTTCTTTTCTCAGTCCCTATCCTTCTTGACCCCTTTGCTGCCAATGATGCTGTCAGTCACTACCACTGCTCAGTCTCCCTTTGATGGATTTTCATCCAGGTCACACTCACAAACTAGATGTTCCTCTCAAAGCTCTATTCTGGACCTTCTCTCTAAATACTGTTTTATGCAGTGATTTCATGCAGCTCCCATGGATTCAATTATCACCTCAATGAAACTAATTCTCATATCTGCTAATCCATCCCTAATCTCTCTCAGTCTTAAACATTTCTAATTATTTATTGGACAGCTTAAACTAGGTGGTATTAAAAATAAAAAATACATAATAATAAGTACTAGAATTTTGCCAGAATGATACTCAAGCTTATCGGCACCTTGATGGTGTAATGGAAAGATTACCAGGCTTGGGGTCAAGAAAACCTGAATCCAGGTCCTGACTCAGACACATACTGGCTATTTGACCTTGGATAAATCACTTAACCTATGTTGCCTCTGTAAACTGGGGATAGTAAAAGCACTCCCAGATTTGCTGTGATGATCAAATGATATGATATCTGCAAAGCATTCAGCACAATTCCCGGCACATAGTAGGTGCCAGATAAATGCTAACTTTTTGTTATTATAGTGGGATGGCTCTACCATGTTTTCTTTTCTTTAAAATTAGGGCCTTTGTCCAACTGTAGTCCTAAAGAATCTATGTTGTTCTTCGTGATTTTTCAACAACCGTAAACAATGGCATCTGCTGTGCTGTGCATTTGTAACCATTTTCTACTATTTTTCATTATAAACAAATTGTATTTTGATTATATTACGAGTTAAAGAGTTTCCGTGAGCTATCCTGGAAACCGAACCATAATTTAGACCATTGCTTCTGTGTGAAAATGTGTTCTGTGCTCCAAACAAAATATCTTCAAGTGAACTTTTGGAACAGAAATAAGTTGTCGTCAGGCTACATCTGTTCAGTCAAGTTGCATCACAATGATGCACAATGAACCTGCATTGTGATGGTCTTCACACTAGAGGGCGCCAGCCTGGATAAAGACACACTATTAACTATTTTCTTTCTGCCTGGAATGGTGAGAATTTCTAAGGTAAAGAACAAATGTAGTGTGTATATTGTCAAAGTTAAAAAGTTGAAAGCTTTATGGGGAAGTCAAAATAGATAAAAATGAGAAAGCAGTGAAGAGGAAAACAGGCAGTTCCAGGGTTTACCTTGAAAAAAAAGATCAGGCATTTTGACCTTAATGAATTTTAGGTCAGATTTCCAGGAATGCAGATAAAATAAATGATATGTCTTTGAAAAACATATAATACATTCCTAGAGGCTCTTCATTTAAACCTGTACAATTTTAAAAATTTTCAAGGTTTATAAGAATTAGTATCTGGATAACAAAACTTTTAAAATGGAATACAGTTCCTTGGAGATGCTGGCTTGGACTATCTCAATGCTGAACACATGAGGGCAAACTATTTTGCCTTTATATGTACATGTATAATACTGTCTATTATGTATATTAAACAGTTTACATCTGCATATTATATAATGCTCCACACATTTCCCTGCTCCCTTCTTCTTTGTCGCTTTCCCTGTATTCTTTGTCTCTCTCCATCTCCATTTTTGTTTCTCCATCTAAGTTTGCATCTGTCTTTCCATCTGTCACTTCTCAGTTTTTCTTCTCTTCATCTGATGCTTTAGGGTAGAGAAAGGCGATAAAAATGGGAAAATAGGAAGAATAATAGAAAAATAAATCAAATCTTTAAAATGTTTTTAAGCACAAATAAATTAAAAGGTCAGAGATGTACAAACTGACATAATTTATTATGTGAATGATTATACTGTTAATATTGTTTTCTTTATTGTAACTTTTAACTTTGACAGCTGCAGCTCCAGTCCATCCTCAGCCAATTCTGAGCCCAAGCCCTATGTCTCAGACTGGGCTCTGTCTCTTAAAGACTCTGACCCTCCCCAATAAGTGAGAACACAGAAAAGGGAATTGCCCCTTTGTTTTGTTTTTTGAACCCTTACCTTCTGTGTTAAGATCAATACTACATATTGATTCTAAGGCAGAAAAGTAGTAAGGGCTAGGCAGCGGGGGTTAAGTGACTTGCTCGGGATCATACAACTATGCCCTTTTGTTATTGACAGCTAGAGTCCAGAAGAATCATTCCTGGGCTAAGGAAGAAACTAAGAGGGTTAATTATTTTGAGTACAAGGCTGCCTTGAGGACATGAGCACAAATCAAGCCTGAGACACTAGCTTTGTGACTCTGGATAAATCACTTAACTGCTTTCTGCCTCAGTTTCCTCATCTGCAAAAATTAAAAATAATAGCATCTACCTTCCTAGAGTTCTTGTGAGGATAAAATAACATAAAACATTTTGAAAATTTTGGAGTGGAATTTAAGTGTGAATTATTATTATCATGCTTAACCCAGAAAAGACGGTATAGGGAAGACATGATAGCTTTCTTCAGGTATTTGAAAAAATGTTTATGGAAAATGGAGTGGATTCTTCTTGGCTCTTGAAGGACGGTAGAAGTTACAAAGACACAAATTTAAAGTTGATGTGAGGAACAATTCTTCCTAACAATTGAACTGCCTAAAAAGTAGAATGAACTTTTCCTCAGTATATGCCCTTAAGCAAAGGGAGCCTTTCCTGTTCTCTTCTTCCTCCTCCCCCATTGCTCATCCCTATCCTCTGTGATCACCTCCAATTTACCCTATATAGATCCCTATATAGCACATTCCTAGTTCTTTGATAGGTTGTCTCCCCAGTTGGAAATGTGGACTCCCTAAGAGTGGGAACCTTGTTTAGGCTCTTCTTTGTATCCCCAGGACTTCTCATATGCTTAATCAATTCTTGCTGATGACCATATTTCAGGAATGTTTTAGAACAAATTCTTGTTCAGTTATGAAATGGACTGGTTGACCTCTGAGACCCCTCCTGTTTCTGAGAACTTGTGATTCTCTCTGACACATTTTGGAATAGTTTTAACATTATCAACCAAACACAGGCAATTCTATTGTCTGAATAGCTCAAGAGAAAGGATGTCTTATTGGTGATGGAATACTATTGTGCTATAAGAAATGATAAGCAAGATGATTTCAGAAAAAGCTGAAAAGATCTATATGAACTGATGCAGAGCAAAATAAGCAGAACTAGGAGAACATTGTACACAATAACAGCAATATCATGGGATGATCAACTGAGAAAACTGGGCTAGGCTCAACAGTGCAATAATTGGGGGCATTTCTAAAATTCTTATGACAGGGAATACTATCCACCTCCAGAGAAAGAACAGTTAGAGTTGGATAGATGCAGATCAAAGACTACTAAGGTAGAATTAAGAAAATCCTCCTGATATGGGGGTACAGGTTTCCTCCTAGACACCCCAAACTCCAGAAGTATTCCAGGTCAAAAGGGAGGCAGAAAATTCCTTTCTGATCCCTGAAAGGAACATCCCTCTAGGACTTTCTCCTAGATCTTCAATTAACATAGATATGAACCTCCTAGTTCCACCCTGAGAAGCATTGGGTGGTACCTAATCTAATCATCCTTTGAGTTACACAGACCATCCCTTATATCCCCCCCCAATCCAATGAATTCCCTCATTCCTGACTCATTCCATTCCCCCTTTCTTATCCTGTAACCCCTGTTGTCAAAGGGATATTACAAACCCCAGACCTCATCTTCCGAGGAAGGTACTGTTCCACCTACACATTGTCTCCCAGCCGTTCAACATTGCTTCCAAATTAATAAATTTCTCTTTTTATTTTTAAGTTAATTAGGGAGTCTTGCATTCTTTCAAAGGGAAACTGTCCGGAACTAGGGTTTCACCTCAAAGCTCTCCCACAACATTCCTATTCCTCTCTCCTTCTACACACCCTGGGCTGTTTCTACAATAAAGCTGCCAATTACTGCAACTATTACTGGCAGGAATATAGCAGGAATATAGCAGCCACAAGGCACCCTCTTTCTTGACATTGCCCAGAGGAAATTCTGCCTCAAAGTGAGGACTGGAAATGTTCATCATGGAAAGGAAGTATATTTTCATAGAAAGAAAGCTTCTCTCTTCCCTAAGCACAAAATACTGTTTTTCCCATGTTAATTATATCTCGTTGCCATTTACTAGGTATGACTTTGGGTAAATCATTAACCTTTCTAGCCTTAATTTCCTTATCAGTAAAATGAGAGGAGTTTAAGTAAGATGATCTCTGAAATTTCTTCTGTTTTAGGGTAGATGCCAGACTTTGCTTATCTTAGCTCAGGGTTTCCTCACTAGCCATTTCACTTTCTTTTTTTTTTTTTTTTAACCTTTGGTTCTAAGGCAAAAAAGAAGTAAGGGCTGGACAACTGGGGCTAAGTGACTTGCCCAGAGACACAGTTAAGTATTTGAGGCAAGATTTGAACTCAGGTCCTCTAGACTCCAAGCCTCATGCTCTATCCACTGAACCACCTAGCTGCCCCCCCCACCCATTTCATTTTAAAAAATTAAATATAACCAAACAGTTTTGCAAACAAAAAATGAAAATATTTTGACCTCTTAAGAAGGACAGGGAAAAATTTTTCCTATCTTTAAGATACCATTTACCACTGGTGATTCATGCCCTAGAATCCCTTGCTCTGGAAAGACATAGACCAGGATCATTCGCGGAGAGTTTCTCACAATTTATCCTTTGGTTGGTTTCTCCAAAGCCAATCTCAAGAACCTCATAACTTGTGTCAATTAGAGAAAAGGTAAAAGGGCCCTGATGTCCTGCATATGGACTAAAACTAATGATATGCATCTAATTCATGTCAGTGATTTCCTGTTATCTCCAGGATTAAATATGAAGTTCTCTGTTTGGAATTTAAAGTCATTTACAATCTGCCCCTTTCTTACACTTTATTCAGTTCCATGATCCAATTACAGTGGCCTAATTGCCGTTCTGTCAGAGGATTCGGTCTCTGTACTCTCTTCCAGATGCCTGGAATGCTCTCCCTCCTGATCTTCCCCTTCCTGGCTTCCCTTCAGTACTCAGCTCAAATCCTACCTTCTGGAAGGGCCTGTCCTCCCATCCCAAGGAACTTCTCCCTGATATTATATTCCATCGATTCTGTATATATCTTGTTGGTACATAGTTATCTACATGTCTCCTCCCATTAGAATGTTAGTTTCTTGCCAGCAAGGACAAAGTTTTTGTCTTTCTTTGTATTCCTCGCATTTAACATAGTGCCTAAAACATATTAAATGCTTAATATATGTTTATCGAAGGACTTACTGTACTACATGATAGCATTTATTTGAAACACAAAAGACTTCATCCAGAGCCCATACATAGTCAAACAATTTTTTAAAACTAAATTCAGTTCTCTCCCCCTGTTTTCTTCAGATCTGAACACTCCTCTTTAAAAATCAAATCTAAGGGCATTGAAGTCCAGAACTAACCAAAACCACCCATGACTCAACCAATCATTTTTAAATGCTGTGACTGAATTAGTCACCTACCACACAGTGTCAATGGGCTAACAATTAACTTTCCTACACAGAAAATCACAAGGACCTTCCAAGGGAAATATTTCAAAAACCAGAACAAATGCCTTATTCTTTAACCCTGTTAAACTGATTGACCAGGATTCTTTTGATTAAATCCTCTATGATCCTAAAACATTTAAATCTAGAAAATGGAATTTAATTTCCTTGAATCAACTGGTATAAAAACAGATGAGAATTTCTCTGTATTTTTCTCTTTTTTTGCCTCCTGAGACCAGACCATGTTGTGTATAATGGTGGGGTTAAGTGAGAGGGCACTACAGCACTCTAGTGCTCCCAAAGAAACATTCAATGCTACTTTTTAAAATAGGATTCAAAACAGTGGTCAGCTGTTTTACTGTTTGCTCATGCTGTTAGTTGGGGAGTCTTTAAGATTGATTGCAGAATTCATTTTACCATTATGATTTTAATTGTATGCTGTTAAAAATTTCTACAGTTAATTAAAATGAGAAAATTGATAGTGATATTAGCATTTTAAAACATGTAAGCAGAATCAGGATTGGCTACTGGACTGAAGTATTTACTTAGAGGCCTCTCTTAGCAAAAGGGGCTTTTCTGCACAGTTCAGCAAAACTCTAAGCCCTATTCAAAAAAAAAAAATCTGAAAAGTACAATATGAGCCTGCACATTATTTGCATAACTTTACATATAGAGGCTCAGCAGCTATAACTCAAAAGGAAGCTTAAATAAATACTGGATTTGTCCACTTTGTAACAAATGAAGTCAAACCTAGTACTTAGGGCATAACAAAGTCTACAAATTATTTAAACCAATCCATTTAAATACCATATTGCTCCAAATTTATTTGACCAAAGCAGTTAGTCTTGTACAAAAGCTGAGTTTGCTTAGAGTTTAATTTTTTTAGCAAGAGAACATAATTTATAAAAATGAAGAGAAAAGTGATTGTAAAAATCGATAAAACACCTGCACTTGAATTGAAAGAATTATTAAGGGATGTTTGTAGTAAAAAGAATTTAACATAATAATGTTTGGGGGATTCTTTTTGCATTTGTGTCTATATCTTCTACCAAAGTCTTGGTCTCATTCCTCATTGGCATTCTCAAAATCTACACCAGTAGAGCTGGAAAACTTTTTGGGGTAGCCCTAGAGAAGGCCAGTAGGTCAGTAGACTGCCATCTAGCCAGCTTTGTAGAGGATCACCCATGAAAATTAATGAAGACCATTTCACTAAGTTATAGAGGGGTTATGATCTGTGTCCTTGGAGCAAGCACCCACAACAATGAAATTATGTCTTTAAAGTATTAGAGTAAATATACATAGACATAAATATAATATTACCATAGAGGCAGCAATGGCATATTGGATTATAGAACTGGCCTTGGAGCCAGGAAGACCTAGATTCAAGTTCTCTCTTGTATGAAGGGAGGGCCAAAAAATATTTACAAGAATTTTCCATATTTTCAGGGCACACCTATATATCCAAAACTATATACTATGTATTATATAGGTCTACATCTATACTGTATTATATAGGTCTACATCTATACTTATATATATATATATACTTATTTTTATATATATATACTTATTTCCTATATATTATATATACATGTATAAATACATTTATATAGAGACATATGCATTTATGTATATGTATACATGTTTGAGTGTATATGGATGTGTATGGAGAGAGAGAAAAAAAAAGAAGGAAGGAGGGAGGAAGAAAGAGAGAGCTCAAAAGAGATCCAAAATCAAAAGGAACTCTCTCAGGAAATTCAGATTTTTACTTCACTGGAGAAACTTATCAGATATGTAGTCAGTCAAACAAACTGCCTGTATGTGCCAAACATTGTGCTGAGCACTAGGGAGACAAAGAAACACACACAAAAAGCAGTCTAATGGGGAATAATAACACACTAAAAAATGCAAAAAGGAGAAGCGAGGCACCTGGAAGGAAAGTACTTGGTGGGACATGATGAAGTCTTGCAAACCTAGGCATTATGAAGTCTTACAACCTGGATGAGAAATTATAAGATGGTTATCCTGGGAGTTCTCCATAAATAGAAGATCTGGGAGTAGCAGATGTCTACCCTTTAGATGTAACGGAATTCTTTTTCAAGTGTAGGTTAGACTAGTTGTCCAGGGAATCCCCTTCCAATTTTGAACACTTTCTTATCTATATACCTCTGTTTTGGGAGAACTTGAGGTGAACCCCTGGCTTGGGACAGGTACCCTTTGCAAGAATGCAAGACTCCAAAACTTAGCTTAAAAATAAAAAGGGAAAGTTATTAATTTGATAGTAATATTGAAAGGCCAGGAGGCAGGCACAAGAATGGACACTGCCTTCCAGAGGAGATAGATTCTGGGCTTCTTATACTCTTTTGACAGCTCAGCTACATGACCAAGGATGAGGGAATGGAATGAGGTTGGGCAGAATCAGGGGGATGTTTGTCACTTGCATGGGGCTAGAATAATGTTTAGTGTCCCAAAGACACAGGGGGTGGCCAGGAATAGTTTGGGGGACAAGCCAATGGTATCAGAGCATAACGGGAAGATGTATATCTATGTCCATTTCAAAATCCAGGTGAGAATCCAAGGGGAATATTTCTCTCAGGGGTCTTTCCTTATCATGAGTCTGATGCCCAGAGTCACTTTTCCTCAGCATTATAAGAATTCAAGGAAGGGAAGGAATTTTCCTGCTTTCTGTTTGACCTGAAAGACCTCTAGGGTTTGGGATATCCAAGGGAAACCCCGGGCTCTCGTGCCAGTTCTATACAGATTTCACTGTGAGAGAGTGACCTGTGTTGGGGAAAAGAGTAGAAAATATGAACTATATTTGAAACAGTAGGGAATATCTAGTTTAGGAAACATTATCATCTAGTGAGGTATAAAAAAGAAGTTCCCCAATGTCTGGTAGCCCCTATTCTCACCACCCTGAGACCTACTTGCTCTAGGGGCTCATATCACATAAACTATAAACTAAAGTCTTAGGGATCCTTCCATATAAAGATACGGGTTTAGGGGGCAGCTGAGTAGCTCAGTGGATCGAGAGTCAGGCCCAAAGGCAGGAAGTCCTGGGTTCAAATCTGGATGACACTTCCTAGCTGTGTGACCCTGGAAAAGTCATTTAACCCCTATTGCCTAGCCCTTACTGATCTTCTGCCTTAGAACCAATACCTAGTATTGATTCTAAGATGGAAGGTAAGGGTTTAAAAAAAAAAAAAGATAAGGTACAGTTAAGCTGCAAAGTGAGCTCAGATAGTTTGAGCCACCCAAAAAGGTTCATGCCAAGCCATTTGACCAATCCTAGAAAAAAAAATTTTTTTTAATCTAAAAAGAAGACTGGTTCCAAGATTCCCAAAGATACTCTGTTCTCAGGGGATAGAATTCTAAGGGAGGCCAATAAAATCACAGTCCAGAAGAATCAAAGTTCTCACTGGGTTATGTAACCCAAACAAAAGGAATCCTCAAGATAAGAAGTAGCCCAGGACAATTCAATTGAAGAACCCCTGTTAAGCGTCTCTTGTACGCTGAGCTCTGTACTAGGGGAAGAGGGAAGATAAAGACTAAAGATAAGATTCCTGCCCTTATGGAGCTTACAGCCTTGTGAGAACAGCTCAAAAGAAGGGCTGAGAGGGCTGTACCAGACCAGAGGAATAGAAGATCATGGCCGACTTCAGGAGGATCATGCGAGCATTCATGGAAAATGCAGCATTTCAGATGAACCTTGAAAGATGATGTGATAACAAAACCCTTTGCATATGTTATCTAATTTGATCACACAACAGCCCTGTGAGTTAGGGGTGATTACTATCCATACTTTGCAGATATGGAAACTGAGGCTCAGAGAGTTTAAGAGACTTGCCCAAGATCACACAAACCTGCAAGTTTCTGAAGAGGATTCAAACTCAAGCCTGCCTGATGCCAAGGTCAGCATCCTAGCCACTGTATCACCGAAGTCAATTAGGAGACCTGGCTAGTCCATAGTAAACCACTATTCTAATAACTGTGTGCCCTGGAGAAGTCCCAGAAAAAGCTCACGACCAGTCAATGAGGTTATCAACTACCCAGGCACTTTTGTCATAGGCAAGAACAACATTGAAAAAGTAGCAAAACTTAACTGTTACACCTTGCAAGTGATTTGGGGATGGGGGCCCTTCTCAAATGAAGACTGCTGTTCATTGCCTCTCATATAATATGGCAGAGGATTCACCAGCCTGTTCAGTCATTTTTCAGTTGCATCTGATTCTTCATGGTCCCATTTGGGGTTTTCTCGGCAAAGGATATTGGAATAATTTGCCATTTCCTTTTCCAGTTCATTTTAAATGATGAGGAAACTGAGGCAAACAAGGTAAGTGATTTGCCCAGGATCACACACCTAGTAAATGTCTGAGACCAGATTTGAACTTAAGAAGATGAGTCTTCCTAACTCCAGGCCTGGCACTCTATTCACTGCATCACTTAGCTAGGCCAGCAGAAAAGAAAGATTTCCAATTTGGTTGTAACTTATTACCAGCTGGCAATAATCCCTTCATAGAATCATTAAAACATTATTTCAATCCTGCCTCTCTTTACCCATTCCCCACCCCCTCAACATCCCAATGTGACATAGCCCAAGCTAAGGCTTACCTGAGTAATGCTCTTTTAAAATGAATCATGGGCGGCCTCAGCCACTTCCCAGCTGTGTGACCCTGGGCAAGTCACTTGACCCTCATTGTCCACCCTTACCAATCTTCCACCTATGAGACAATACACCGAAGTACAAGGGTAAAAAAAAAAAAATTTTTTTAAATAATTAAAAAAATAAAATGAATCATGGGATCTTTCCTGATGGTTGTCATAGCTACAATGATATACATATATCCAGTTAGTCTTTTTCTCCAAAATAATTACAGTGTTTTGTACTTTGAAATAATTTATACCTAAGCTGACACCTATAAATGTACTTGGATTAAAAGCAGTTTAAATGGTTGGAAATTCTGTGAGTTGGAACCCATTTTACATATCTGTCACATTAGGCAGCCTGATGGATCTTAAAATTTGTGCAAAACTTTAAAATTCTCCTGTCACTACCATAGTTTCCAGCATCAGCTATACTGAAAGATACAACTGTACACTTAACTTTCCTTTGTCACTGGAAGAAGTTACTTTCTCTCCCCAAGAGTTGACCTCAATTCTTCCATTCCTTTTTTCCACCTAACCTCTCTCAATCAACAGGAACAATAACAGAAAACCTACAGGGTCAACTCAGGAGACATTACAAAATACCATGGTTTAATTGAGTTCTGAGTTAATGCAGCCATTCTGGAAAACATTTTGGAAGTACACCCCAAAAGTGATTAAATTGTATATGTTCTTTGTCCTAGTAATAAACCACCCTAGTCATATATGTCCCAAAGACAGCAAGAAAAGTACCAAAATCTTTATAGCACCACTTTTTGTCATAGCAAAGAACTGAAAACAAAGTATATGCCAATCACTTGGGGGAATGGGTGAACAAATTATAGCATATAAATGTATAGGAATATTATTGTGCCATGAGAAGTGATGAAAAGGAAGTATGCAGAGAAACCAAGGAAGACTTATGTAAACTGATACAGAACTAGAGAAAGTTGTCAAGAATTATAGTCACCTTTGGGAAACCAGTTCTCTATGATAGCAAGTAGATGAAAGGAATACCAGATAAGAAAACTGAAGTTCTGAGATCATAGATAAGCTATGATTACATAGCTGTGTGAGGTAGAATTCAAACTCAAGTGTCTTAACTCCAGATCCAGTACTCTATCTACCAAGGTCCCCTGCCCCTACTTTCTCCCTGACGTCTAAAACTTCTTTAACAATTAGAGGAGCAAGGAAGAAATTTTCTATCAGATCTATGGATAAAGAAAGAGTTCATGATGAAACAAGGAATAGAAAGGAGCATAGAACATTAAGTAGATGGTTTTGATTACATAAAATTATAATGTTTCTACACAAACAACACAACTAATATTATAATATATATCATATATAATTATATAAATAATAATATGCATAAATAACATTTAATTGGGAAGAAATCTTTGCAGAAAGTTTCTCTGATAAATGTTTTATTTTTTAAATATATCAGAGACCGATTCAAATATGTAAGAATGAAAGTAATTTTGATCTTGTCTTGATGAAGGGTATAAAATATTGGTCTATAATCCAACCATTTTGGAGAGCAACCTGGAACTATGCTCAAAGAGTCACAAATCTATATATACCTTTTGACCCAGCAACACCACTATTACATTTATTTCCTAAGGTGATCAGGGAAAAAGGAAAAGAACCTATATGTTCTAGTCTATTTATAGCTTCTCTCTTTGAGGTGGCAAAGAACTGGAAATTGAAGGAATGCCCATCAATTGGAGAATAGCTAACCAAGTTCTGGTATATGATTGTGAATGGAATACTACTGAACTGTAAGAAATGATGAGCAGGTTAATTTTCTTTTAAGTGAAAAGACCTAAATGAAATTATTAAGAGTGAAATTAACAGAACCAAGAGAACATTACATACAGCAACAGAAATATAGTTTGAAAAATGGCTTGTGTGTGTCCACCTGAAGAGAAAGAACTGATAAATGGAAATAAGTAAGACATATATTTATATGTACATATATCCTTTTTGTCAAATAATGCCTTTTCTAATGGGAGAAAGAAAGGAAGGGAGGGAGTTACTTAAGTATTCTAATGTAACAAACAAATTTAAATTAATAATAATAATAATAATAGCCATTCATCAACTAATAGTCAAAGGAAATAAACAGGCAGTTATTAAGGAAAGAAATCAAAGCTATCAACAGTCATATGAAAAAGTGGACCAAATTATGAGTAAGTAGGGAAATGCAAAATAATGTGTTTCTGAGGTTCTACCTCATATCTGTCAGACTAGCCAAGCTAACAAAAAGGAAAATGACAAATATTAGAAGGGAAAACAAATATATTAATGCACTATTCATGAAGCTGTGAATTAGTATAGTTCATTCTGGAAAGCAATTTGGAATTATGTCCAAAAATTTAATAAACTGTGCATACTCTCTCACCAATGATACCACTATATTCCTCTACTCCAAAGAGATTGAAGAAAGAGAAGGTCTTTACTGTATACAAATAATTATAATAGCTCTTTGTAGTGGCAAAGAACTGGAAACTAAAGGTGTGCTAATCTGTTACAGAATGGCTATCAAATTATGGTTGATGACTGGTGAAATATTATTGTGCTATAAGAAATGATGGGTAGCTAGGAGGATAGCGTGCCATGCCTGGAGTCAGGAAGACTCATCTTTTCTAAGTTCAAATTTGGCCTCAGACACTTACTAGATGGATGACCCTGAGCAAGTCACTTGAGTCACACTGTTTGCCTCAATTTCCTCATCTATAAAATGAGCTGGAAGAAAAATAAATGGCCAGTCACTCTAGTATCTTTGCCAAGAATACCCCAAATAGGATCACAAAGAGTCAGACCTGGCTGAAACAACTGATCATACAACATAAGAAATTATGCAAGAGACAATTTCAGAAAAACTTGTTAAGGATTATATGTGAACTTAAACAGAGTGTAATGATCAGAATCAGGTTATTGATTCATATTCCAAATGGGACACATTTTTGTTACTTGACAATGCACATTTGTTACAAGAGTTTCCTTTTCTTTCTCATTTTTATCAGAGATAAGAGAGGAAAAAGGGAAAATAAATGCTTCATTGTTGAAAAAAATTAAATTTTTAAAAAGCAGAGGATATTTTAATGCCAAAATAATTGCCCTACCAGAAGAGCTTGTATCAGGCACAGAAATTTGGAAAAAAGAGGAGCAGAGAGGCTGCATGTTGGGAGGACATAACAGGTGACTAGGCTCAGTATCACAGACACTAAGAGTACTTCTAAACAACTGTGAGAAAAGAGCAGACTTTCTAGATAAGAAAATATAATGTCAGCACCATGGGAAAGAACAGAGACTGAAGCCTGGTAGAATCCCAATGACTCCAGATAGAAGACAAAACATTTCAAACTTGAAGCTGCTCCCTGAAAGGTTGACAGTCTTTGTGTTGGGCACTGAGAATACAATGGAGTGGGGGAAATGGGCCCAATTGCTAGTTACTTTACCTTATTTACTTATGAACTGAAGAACAGTTTCCTTATCTCCTAATAGATTTTCCCTAGGAATTTTCTATTTTATTCCTCCATTTTGGAAAGACTAAGGGATAACACTCATTTGTTTTCGTATTTAGGGCAAAGAATATCCCTGTTTCTTGATTGCTCTCCAGTTCTATACATTTATTTCCTATCTTAAGTAAATTACTTTTGGCCTTGGATATGTGTTTCTTATAATAGAGAAATGAACTGGAAGAGGCTCAGACCTTGAATCCAAATCAGTTATTCTTATGGGGCATCAAGGAATTCCAGAATCATGTAAATTTTATAATATTATTTCATTCTGCAATAGGGGATAAGGTATAAAATATAAATACCATTTCAAGCAGTAATACATGGACTTAAATTAGTATTAGAGTTCAAATTGTATACCAAATGCTTTAAGACCACCAGTTTTATTTCTTTTTAAAAATTATTTATTTAGAATATTTTTCCATGGTTACAGGATTCATGATTTTTCCACCCCTTCCCCCCCCCCATCTGACAAGCAATTCACTGGATTATACATATATCATTGTTCAAAATATATTTCCATATGACTACCAGTTTTAATGGAGGGGAGGAAATCAAGGTCAAGTGCACTGGCTCCTTAAACACTGTTAAGGTTGGGGAGACAATGACTCACATGAATTGGGAAAGACACAAGGAAAGGAGAGACAAGAAGCAGAAAATGATCTTTGTCTGCTTTACAATTTTACCTAAAGCCAGGATCTGGGTTTTTTAGTTTATGGTGCTGATCAGCAGGAGGTAGCTTCTGAAACTATACTTCTCAGAGAAGACATATCAGTACCAGAAGAAAACCCCAGAAGATACCAGAGCTAAAGCCCAAGTCCTGCCCTAACCAGCTAGGATATTGGGACTTGTGAGTGGAGCAGACAGAGAAAGTCAAAGGTGAAAGTAAAAGTCTGCCAGCAGGCCCCAGTGTACCTTTACTTTTACAGAAAAATGATTAAGTCAGGATAGATTGTTTTGTCATGGCTTAATAAGTTTCCCTTCAGCTCACCCTATTCTGGGTTCTAAAACTGCAGAGAATGGCACTGTTGTTATATATCTCAAAATAGAAAGAACTGCTGCCACAACTTTTTTTTTTAAAACCCTTAACTTCTGTGCATTGACTCATAGGTGGAAGAGTGGTAAGGGTAGGCAATGGGGGTCAAGTGACTTGCCCAGGGTCACACAGCTGGGAAGTGTCTGAGGCCGGATTTGAACCTAGGACCTCCCGTCTCTAGGCCTGGCTCTCAATCCACTGAGCTACCCAGCTGCCCCCTGCCACAACTTTTTAACATTAGAAGAAAATACAAATTTGCCAGCTCTGGATTAAAATCCAAACTGAAGTCTGAACTACTGATCTAGATCACAGTCAAGGAAAGCAAAAAAAATAATAGTAAGAATTACTAAGAATTCAAAATTATAGAATCTCCTATTTATAACCTACATTGTCATTCACAGTACACTTTCCTCAGGACAACTGTGTGAAGTAGATAGTTTGGGTATTATTGATTCTGTTTTTCAGATAAGAAAATTTGGGCTTACTGGGCCTTGTCCATTGCTACATATCTCATAAGTATCAAAGCCTAGATCATCTGATTCCAAATCCAACACTCTTGCCATTATGCTTCATTCTAGCCTAATTCATACAATGAAATTGGTATCTTTTAGTTATAGGTTTGAATATGTATTCAAATCTTCTAGTCCAGAGGTACTTACCCTGGTATCTGTGAATTCTTAAAAATCTTAATAACTGTATTTCTTCATAATTAGTTTCCTTTGTACTCCTACGTGTTTTACTTTATTTTATGCATTTTTTATTTTATGCATATTTTAAAACATTATTCTTCACCAGCCTACCAAAGAGGACCAAGGCACAACAACAAAGTTTAAAACTCCTGATCTAATCCAACCCCCCACCTGAAGTATGAATGTACTCTGCAGTATCCCATTCAAGGGGTTATCTTGTTTAAATTTGAAGATCTCTGGTCATAGAAAACCCCCAATTTCCTGTAGGACTCTTTCATTTTAGGACAGCTTACTCAGATTTTTGTGAAGAAATTGCTTTTTAAACTTTTTTGTGCAGTTCAGTCATTTCAGTAATGTCCAATTCTTTATGACCCTATTTAGGGTTTTCTTCGCAATGATAATGGAGTGGTTTGCTCTCTCCTTCTCCAGCTCATTTTACAGATGAGGAAACTGAAGCAAATGGGGTTATGTGTCTCACCCAGGATCACCCAGCTAGTAAGTGTCTGAAGCCAGATTTGAATTCAGGAAGATGAATCTTCCTGACTCTCCTCTATCCTCTGCACCCCTTAGATGCCCATTATATACTTTAAAGAACCATAAAAATGTAGATTATGTTTCCCCTAAGCTAAAAATCTTCCTGTCCCCCTAGCACCTAGATGTCAAAATGGATACAGTATTGGAGACAAGAAAACCTGAGATTAAATTCTGTTTCAGATACTTAGTAACTAAGTATGACCCTGAAGAAGTGATTTACCCTCTTCTCAACCTCAGTTTTCATCATCTGTAAAATGGAGATAATAATGGCACCTATCTGATAGGACTGTTGTAAAGATCAAATGAGTTTAATATATGTAAAGCATTTTGCAAACTTTAAAGCACTATATAAATGCTAGGTATTATTTCTCCTATTTTTTCCAGTTCTTTCTTCTTCAGCCAAGTAGAATAAGTTTAATCCTTTCCCCAAGAAATGACCCTTCAAAAATTTGAAGAAAATTATCAGGTTCTCTGTAAGTCTTCTCCCACTGTCCTTATGATGCATTTTGTACTACTCTCACTATTCTATTCACTTTCTTCAGGACCCCCATAGTAGATCATCATCTGTTCAAGTCTCTTAACTTCCCAACAGAGGCATGGCAGAAAAATAAATAGAAAAGATTCAGAAGCTGTTGGCAAGGACTTAGCTGTTGGTGAAACTGTGAAAGAGTTATTATCACCCTAATGTTCATGCTTTCTATGTTGAGGACCTTGGAAGCTTACAGGATGGATTAGTTCTAAGAGCTCCTCAAAGATACAGCTATATAGTGAACTAGATTCTTAGGGAGAAAAAGACAGTCACATCATTCCCCCTGGAGCAGTACTGTTCAGAAATAAAAGAGTCTCATTGGCACTCTTATTCACCTCACCCCTTCAAAAACAAGCTACCACACAAATTACAATGAGCTAATCTATGAGATTCTTCTCTATCCCTTGGGGCCATGTATGGAAGAGTTGAAATATTACACTATCTTCCATTTTTTTAAATATTGGAATCTTTGCCCATGTTGAATCCTTCGACATCACTCCTATTTCTCCAAAATTTCTCATAGATCATCACCAATAGCATGTCCTTCCTCTTCCTTCAGGACTGATATTCAAGTCAATAATAAATACCTCTACTGCTAAGTGAGTAACAATCTACTCTCCTTATAACTTCACTCAGCATCCTTGTGATTCAACCTATTCTTCCTAAGCAGAAAGTTTTCTTTCCTCATTATTTTTCTCCCTAAACCTCTCCTCTCTGTTTCTCTTGAGGGCACTATCATCCTGTCAGGCATTTTTGTTGGGGTTCAGTCACATCTGACTCTTCTTGACCTCATTTTGGGTTTTCTTAGCAGAAACACTGGAATGATTTGCCATTTACTTCTCCAGCTTATTTTAGATAAGAAAACTAAGGCAAACAAGGATAAGTGATTTGCTCAGGGTCACACAGCTAATAAGTGTCTGAGACTAGATTTGAACCCAGGAAGATGAGTCTTCTGAACTCCAGCATCAAGCTCTATCCACTAGTTTTAATGGAAGGGAGGAGACCTAACTGCCCTCCCACCGCACACACCCCACAACTTTTAATCACAGAGATGCACAGTTTAGTAATTATTTTTTTTAATAACCCTTACCTTCCTTCTTGGAGTCAATACTGTGTATTGGGCCCAAGGCAGAAGAGTAGTAAGGGTAGGCAATGGGTCAAGTGACTTGCCCAGGGTCACATAGCTGGGAAGTGTCTGAGGCCAGATTTGAACCTAGGACCTCCCATCTCTAGGCCTGGTTCTCCATCCACTGAGCTACCCAGCTGCCCCCTTAGTAATTATTCTCAACTCTTCCCTATCCCTTATCCTTTACATCCAGTAAACTGACATGATTTATCTATTCTGCCACCACAGTATCTCTTATCTATCTTCCTTCAATTCACACAGCCATCACCCAAATTCTTTTTTAATGTTTTATTTATAAAGATATTTTATTTTACCAATTACATGCAATCATTTTTCACATAAGTTTTTCAGAGTTATATGCCCCAGAGTTATATCTCCCTCACTCCCTCCCTTCCTTCTCCCTTTCTGGAGATAGTAAGCAATTTGATCTGGGTTATACATGTATTATCATGCAAAACATATTTCTGTATTGTTCATTTTTGTAAGAATAATCATATAAAGCCAAAACCCTAAAATAAAAACATAAATAAGCTAATATGGAAAATGGTATGCTTTGATCTGCATTCTAACTCCAACAGTTCTTTCTCTGGAGGTGGATAGCATTCTTTGGCATATGTCCTTCAGAACTGTCCTGGATCATTATATTGCTGAGAGTAACTAAGTCTGTCACAGCTGATCATTCCACAATGTTGCTGTTACTCTGTACAGTGTTCTCCTGGTTCTGTTTATTTCCCCCTGTATCAGTTCATTTAGGTCTTTCTAGCTCTTTCTGAAGTTGTTCTGTTCATCATTTCTTACATCATAAAAGTATTCCATCATCAACATACACCACAATTTGCTCAGCCATTCTCCAATTGATGGACGTCTCCTTAATTCCCCATTCTTTGCCACCACAAGAAGGGCTACTACAAATCTTTTTGTACAAGTAGATCCTTGCCCCCTTTTTTGGATCCCTTTGAGATATAGACCTCATAAGAGTATTAATGGATCAAAGCACCACCATAATTTAGATCTTCATAAACTCTTAACTTTTTTCTTTTTTTAATTTTATTTTTACTGTGCTGCTAAACACACTTCCATATTGGTTCTTCTTGTAAAGAGCACACTCATACAAAACCAAAACCCCAAAATAAAACCATAAATATGCTGACATAAAAGATAAATATGCTTTGATCCACATCCATCTTCCTCCAACAGTTCTTTCTCTGGAAGTGTTAACTTTTCTCTTGCTTTAGCTTCCCCATTCTCCCCACCTGCAGTCTCTCCTCTCTCCAATTCATGTTCCACACAACAGACAAATTGATATTCCTTAAGAGCAAGTCTGGATAGGTCCCTGGTCAAAAATGTCCAGTGTCTCCCTCTTGTCTCTGGGAGAAAAATACAAATACTTCTGTTTAGCTTTTAAACCTCTTCAAGATCTGGTTCCAGCCTACCTGCCTGGGATAATTACACATTACTCACCTCTTCACACTTTAAATTCTAGCCAGACTGACCTGTCTATTGTTTCCTGTTCATGGCATTTATCTCCTCTTTCTATGACTTGGGAAAAACTATTCTCTTATTTTCTGTCCAGTGAAAAGGGTAGGGGATATGCCTGGAATGCATTCCTTCCTTGCTTCTGCCTTAAACTATTCCTGGCTTCCTTCAAGGTTCAATTTAAGGGCCACCTTCTACATGATTACTATCTTGAACTATCTCACCACCCCTTGTTAAAGTTCTCCTCTATAAAATTACTTTGGATATGTATATTTTGTATTTAATTTTCTATGCACATGTTCTTTCTCCCCCAACAGAATATAAATGTCTTGATAGAATATCAGTCTTTATATTTCTACGACATAGCCTAGTACCTATAATAATAATAGCTAGCATTTAAAAAGCACCTGCTCTATATCAGGCACTGTATTCAATACTCTACAGAGATTATCTCGTTTAATCTTCACAACAGCCTGGAAGATAAGTGCTATTATTATCTCCATTTTACATTTGAGGGAACTGAAGTAAATAGAGGTTGAGTGACTTGCCCAAGATCACACTATTCGATTTTAACTCAGGTCTTCCTGACTCCAGGCTTCGCACTCTCCACTTCACCATCTAATTGTCATAGCACTTAGAAGTCATTTATCCCCACTGTACACATCGGCATAGCCTCCCTTCCCCTCTTACCAAGCAATAACCATGAGGAATATGATAAACAATAAGAATAGAATAGAATAAAAGGTGGCAAAGAATTGGAAACCAGAGGGATGTCCATCAATTGGTGAATGGCTGAACAAGTTGTGGTATATGATATAATGGAATATTATTGGGCCATAAGTAATAACAAACAAGTCAATCAAAAAAATAAATAAACCAGGAAAGACCTATATGATATGATGATACAAAATGAAGTGACCAGAGGAACATTACACAGTAAAAGCAATAGCACACAATGGTCAACTATGAATTACTATTATCAACAATGCCAGCATCCAGGACAAGTCCAAGAATCTTATGACAAAAAAGGATATCTACTGCCATAGAAGGAACTGTCAGAGTGTAATGCACATTGAAGCATATCATTTTTCATTTCATTTCCTTCATAATTTTTTACAATATAAACAATATGCGTCTTTTTTTACAATGTGACAAACATGGAAATATGTATTGCATGATAGCACACGTATAAGCCTTATCACATTGCCTGCCATCTTGGGGAAGAGGGATAAGTGGGAGAGAACATGGATTGAAAAATGTCAAAACAATTATTAAAAATTGTACAAAAGGGGGCAGCTGGGTGGCTCAGTGGATTGAGATTCAGGCCTAGAGATGGGAGGTCCTGGGTTCAAATCTGGTCTCAGACACTTCCTAGCTGTGTGACCCTGGACAAGTCACTTAACCCCCACTGTCTAGCCCTTACCACTCTCCTGCCTTAGAACCAATACCTAGTATTGATTCTAAAATGGAAGGTAAGGGTTTAAAAAAAATTGTACAAAACACTTCACACAAATAAAACTAGCTCTGAACAACTAGAAAAACATTAATTGCTCATGGGTAGGATGAACAAATATAATAAAAATGACAATCCTACCTAAATTAATTTACTTATTCAGTGCTATATCTATCAAACTGCCAAAAACATTTTTATAGAATTAGAAAAAATTATAACAAAGTTCATCTGGAAGAACAAAAGATCAAGAATATCAAGGGAAATAATTTTTTATAATGTGAAGGATGGGGGCCTTGCAGTACCAGATCTTAAACTGTACTATAAAGCAGTGGTCATCAAAACAATATGCTACTGGCTAAGATACAGAAGGGTGGATGAATGGAATAGAGTAGGGGTAAATGACCTCAGCAAGCTAGTGTTCAATAAACCCAAAGATCCCAGCTTTTGGGACAAGAACTCACCATTTGACAAAAACTACTGAGAAAATTGGAAAACAGTATTGGAAAAATTAGGTTTAGATCAATATCTCACATCTTATACCAAGATAAATTCAAAATGGATAAATGACTTAAATATAAAGAGGAAAATTATAAGTAAATTAGGTGAACATAAAATAGTATACCTGTTACATCTATGGGAAAGGAAAGAATTAAGACAAACAAGAGATGGCAAACATTACAAGATGTAAGATGAATAATTTTGATTATATTAAATTTAAAAGGTTTTGTACAAACAAAACCAAAACAACCAAAATTAGAAGGGAAGCGACAAACAGAAAAAAATTTTATAACAAAAATCTCTAACAAAGGTCCAATTTCTCAAAAGTATAAGGCAATAAGTCAAATGTTCAAGAAATCAAGCCATTCACCAATTGACAAATGGTCAAGGGACATGAATAAGCACTTTTCAGATGAAAAAATCAAAACTATCAATAAGCACATCAAAAAGTGTTCTAAAGCTCTTCAAGCTGTTTGTAAGGTGCTCGGTTCTTCTTCAGAAGCTAAGGCCACATTGGGGTGAACCCTCACTTCAGCCAGAGACTAGCACTGCTACAAAAAAGCCTCTCCTCTCCCAGCTCTTGATATGGCCATCTCTGAGCTTGCTTGCATCTATTCTGCTCTCATCCTTCACGACGATGAGGTTACAGTCACAGAGCATAAAATTAATGCTCTCATTAAAGCAGCAGGTGTAAATGTTGAACCATTCTGGCCTGGATTATTTGCAAAGGCCTTAAACAATGTAAACATTGGAAGTCTCATCTGCAATGTAGGAGTTGGTGGACCTGCCCCAGCAGCTGGTGGTGCTGCCCCTGCTGGAGGTGCTGCTCCTGCTGGCACAGCTGCCCCTGCTGAGGAGAAGAAGAAAGAGGAAGCAAAAAAAAAAGAAGAAGAAGAAGAATCCTAGGAGTCTGATGATGACATGGGAGCTTTGGTCTGTTTGACTAAATATTTTTTGTAACATTGAATAAAAAGCTTGATTCAACTAAAAAAAAAAGTGTCCTAAATCCCTCCTGATAAGAGAAATGCAAGTCAGAATGACTCTGAGGTACCACCTCACACCTCACAGATTGGCCAATATGACAATAAAGGGAAATAATAAATGTTGGAAGAAGTGATAGAATTGGGACACTAATGCATTGCTGGTGGAGTTGTGAATTGATCAATTTGGAATTATGCACAAAGGGCTTTAAAAGAATGCATATGGGGGGCAGCTGAGTAGTTCAGTGGATTGAGAGCCAGGCTTAGAGACGGGAGGTCCTAGGTTCAAATCTGGCCTCAGACACTTCCCAGCTGTGTGACCCTGGGCAAGTCACTTGACCCCCATTGCCTACCCTTACCACTCTTCTGCCTTGGAGCCAATACACAATATTGACTCCAAGACGGAAGGTAAGGGTTTAATAAAAAAAAAAAAAATGCATATCCTTTGATCTAGCAATACTATTGCTAGGCTTGTACCCCAGAGAGATAATAAAAATGGGCTATACAAAAATATTCATAGCCTTGCTCTTTATGGTGGCAAAAAAAATGGATAATGAAGAGGTGTCCCTCAATTGGAGAATGGCTGAACAAATTGTGGTATATGATGATGATGTAATACTGCTGTGTTATTAGGAATGATGAACTGGAGGATTTCTATACAATCTGGAAAGACCTCCATGAACTGATGTGGAGTGAAATGAGCAGAAACAAGAGAACATTGTACAAAGAAACAGAAACATTGTGGAATGATCACATGTAATCCACTTTGCTGCTAGTAACAATACAATGATCCAGGACAATTCTGAGGGACTTATGAAAAGAATGCTATCTACATTGAGAGAAAGAACTGTGGGAATAGAAACACAAAAGAAAAACATATGATTTATCACTTGTTTTCATGGGTATGTAAGAATATAAAATTTAAGTTTTTATGCTAATATGAAAGTTCTAAAGTAATATTATGATTGCCATTTTAAAAACCTTATAGCTTAAGTCAAAATGACTTGTAGTAGCTTTATTTACAAAGCGGTAGAAAGAGCGAAAATGGAAAAATGTAAGAAGAAGGTAGAGAAATGTCTAGCCTACCACCCTAAGTGTTGCTTCCTCCTTTCCTACCTTCTCCACCTAACTCTTCAAATGGCTTAACTCTAATCCACTTTAGCCATGTGCCTACATGATTATACTTTACCATCTCACAGAATTGCATTTTCTCCAAGATCTTGAACTTTGGGAATCCATATTATGGCTATAATTTTCAATATTCTCACATCTCAAGCTCTTCCCTGAGTATTTAACTGATTCTGTGCCCATATTATGAGCTCAGTCTTGTCCTTTGACCTACTCTCCTAGTCTCTTACCTGCTTTGGTCATAGCCCTGAAATGACTCATAAAACCCACTTTAAAAAACCATGATACAGAAAAAAGACCACTGAATTTAGATTCAAAAGATCTATATTGGAATCCTGGTCTTGATACAACCTTTATGGCTTTGTACAAGTGGTTTCATCTTGTTGCATCTCAGTTTTCTCATTTGTGAAAAAAAAAAAAAAAGAGGGAAAGATTTTTTTAATGCCACATTTATTCAGTTTTTGTTTGTTACATTAAAGTTCCTAGGTATCTTCCTCTCTCTCCTCCCCTCTCTGCACTAGAGAAACATCATTATAATCCTTGTGATTTCTTGTTGAAAAGTATTGTGGCCTTATTGAAAAGCTTTAAGTTCCCAGCAAACCAACAGTTAAGAGGTTAAAATTCTTCCCCTTTGGTCTGAAATGCAGCCAAGGCCAAAACCTTAGTTTATCAGGGGCATTTGCCCCTGAGAAAAGTATTCTCAGACATAGCTTGCTGATAACCACGCAGTTGAAGGTTCAGCCTGGTTCTTATCTTCACCTAAAAGTTTCTGAGGTTTCCGTGTGTTATCTAAACTCATTGCAATGTCTACGAAGCTGAAAAACTCTCTCTGTGCTTTTGGGTAAAAGGGAGTTTGAATTTTCATATATAATAAACTTGTGACTCAATGGCACTTCGGAGAAGCAGCTATGAGTTAACAGTCAAGATCCTCTCCAGTGTCCCATTATTTTCTTATCAACTAAGCCGTACTTATCAGATTATCAGAGATAATAAATAGATTTCAACAGTTCTGCTCATTTTGCTCTTCATAATTTTACACACACACACACACACACACACACACACACACACACACACACATACATGTATATATCCATGTTTTGCTTTTTTTTAAACCCTTACCTTCCATCTTGGAGTCAATACTGTGTATTGGCTCCAAGGCAGAAGAGTGGTAAGGGTGGGGGTCAAGTGACTTGCCCAGGGTCACACAGCTGGGAAGTGTCTGAGGTCAGATTTGAACCTAGGACCTCCCATCTCTAGGCCTGGCTCTCAATCCACTGAGCTACCCAGCTGCCCCTATGTTTTACTTTTTTAAAAACTAACATGCTTGTCATTTCTTACAGCATAATAGTATTCCATCACAATCATATGCCACAATTGTTTAACCATTTCCCAACTGATGGACATCCCCTCAATTTCTAGTAAGGATATTTAGGGATGGACTAGAGACCCTTCCATAGTTAGATCCTATAAGCCTATGAAAGTCTAGGCTCCTTGACTAGAATTCAAGGTCCTCCAAATTCTGGCACTACCCCACTAATCAGCAGCAGTAGCATTTAGTAAGAACTTACAGAAGGATGGAGAACCAGGAAAGGCTTTTCTCTTAAAAAAATAAGATTTAAGTTAAGCTTGAAAGTAGCTAGAAAAGCCAAGAGGAGAAAGTAAGGAGGGAGAGAGTGTATTGCGTGAATGGTAGACAGGCAGTAAAAAACAGCAAGGCCAATGTTTGGATTATAAAGCATGTAAAGGGAAGGAAAGCATAAAACTGAAAACATAGGAGGTGGCTGGATTGTCAAGACCTTTAAAAATCAAAGAGACCATTTAATTTTTGATCATGGGCTACCAGGGAGCCACTGAAGTTTATAGGGGGTGAGAGGAAGTGAAGTGGTTAAACTAGTACTTTAGGAAAATCATGTATCCACCCTTATCTCACACTACTCCCTCCATATACTTGGTCCTCTAACTATATTGGCTTTACTGCATTCCCCTTATTAATATGACATTCTCTAGCATTTGTCTTTTTTTCAATTACCTATACTTGGAACATTTTTTGTCTCATCCTTGCTTGTTTTCAGCCTTTAAGACCTACCTCAGATGGCCCCTTTTCCATGAAGTCTTCCCTGATTCCTCCCACTACTTATTCAAAATTTAAAAAAAAAAAACACACCTTTCTTTCCTGGACACTCAAAAATTATTCTAATTGTACTTAGGCACAAAACATTTTCTACTTTGTTTTATAATTACTTGTGAATGAATCAGATCTCCTACTAAATTTTAAGTTCCATAAGAGCAAGAATTTCATCTCTTCCTCCCACTCCCACCCTTCCACACACATACACACATTAGTAAAGCATTTTGCACATAGTAAGTACCTAACGAATTAAATTAGTGAATTAAGGAGAGAGACTAATTTGGGCTATGCTTAGCAATCCACTCTCTGTTGGGGAAATATTTTATTATTCTCAGGTCTTATTACTCACTTTAACTCATTTTTCATCTCCATCTTCATTTTAGGCACTCCATATTTTTTACATATATAGAACTTCCTAAACTTTGGGTCTTCTAGAGCCAATATTTCCATACCCTTATTAGAATACTGAAGTCTATATAACTCTAACCACATGAAAACTAGTTTGAATTCATTGGTAAATCAGGAATAGATAACATTATTGACATCTGTAGAAATAACTATGTTAATAATTGTAGTGAACACACCTCTTAAAATTTCTATTCACATTTATTCAAGAATAGAGGAATTATGCATTTGTTGCTTTTAAAAAATCCTTGGGTTTTGATATTTGCATCAAGAATTTTGTTATTGATAATAATAACTGTCCAGAATATGCAATTCATTTAAATGCTTGTCATGCTATAAAATTGCCAGTAACATTTTATTTCCATTTGAGAGAGAGAAAGAAAGGAGAGAGGAGAGGATATTTGACATTCTTCCAGGTTTTGCAGCCTTTAATGGGATGAAACCCAAGTGAGTGACAGGCAGATGTTCTCAGGCTGCTCAAGTGGCGACAAGATTATAATACGAATCATAGAGATTGACAAAACAGTCCCTTTAATAATCAAAAGCCTTTCTCTTCAAAGTGATTCCTACCCATTGGTTCCTAATGTGGAGATACTATTTCATCTGCCTGGATGCAGACCTAGACATTTGTTATGACAGCACTATCATATTAATCCTGAAGCCACTGATCATTGCTTAGAAAGGAGAAATCACCCTGAAAATTTGCCTTTGAATAGTCGTTGAGTGGCACATTATAAAGTCCACTAGGTGAGACTCTATGGCTATGTTTTTATGTTCAACTGAATAGAGCATTTGGAGGTCAGCCTCTGAGTTATGACTGCATCTGATCACTAAACACCTGACACAATTTGGTTGATAAGATGCCTGAAACAACCAGAAAATAAACACTGTAAATTTGATAAATTATTTGGCAGTTCTATATACTTCTAAGTGAATGATCATTTTGACAGAAAAATTTATCAAGCAGGTTCTGGTTGATTCTATGATTTATGTAACAAGAATGAGAAGTTAACAAGTGGCTAGACTGAGTATAGTACTGGTATCCACAAATTATTAAAAGACCTAGAAAAAGGCCTCCAACATAGTGGATAGATCCTCTTTAGAGAATTTATGGGAAGACATGTACAAGAACTGTAGAGGATGGGGAGGCAAAAGGTTGTGTACAGGTAAGAGCACTCACATTAATGAAACCAGAGATCCGTGAGAGCATCAAACTAACAACTTAAAACACTTCAATTTTCTTGCCAGATCTGCTACTGTTGTGTGATTTTAGTTATTTATTGTCTCCTAAGTTGTTCAGAAATGCCAATGACAGGTTACATCTCTATTTAAGGAAAGTCAACATACAAAAAACAAAAGACTAACGAAGTGTTGATTACTTGTTTTACGAAAGTTTTTTTCCTTTAAAAATAATTCACCATAGGTCTACGTCAAATAGCCTCTTCCTTTAGTAATTTAAAATATGATTCAATTAATCAGAGAAATGTAAGTCAAAACAACTGGGAACTTTTACCTTACATTCATAGATTGAAAAAGATGACCAAAAAAAGTAATTTCAGAGGACTAATGCTTCTGATCTCTCAGTAGAAATGTAGTGGAATATAATTACAGAATGTACCTTTTTAGATACAATTAGTTTATTTAAGTTGACATGATTGACATGATTGACACATGGACATGATTAAGCTGAATGACATATTTATATATAGATATATTTATGGGGGTAGGGGGGTAAGGAAGAGTTAGATGGAATGACCAGTTTTAACTCCAGATGAAATAACCTCTATAGTAGTGAATGCCTGTTCAGTTCAGTTGTGAAATGAAGCATATACTGTCAAATATGTTCAGTCAGTCAATAAACAGTAATTATTTACCTACTGTGTCCCAGGAACTATGCTAAATGCTAGAAATAAAAATACAATTAAAAACAAAAGTAGTGGGGGCAGCTGGGTAGCTCAGTGGATTGAGAGCCAGGCCTAGAGATGGGAGGTCCTAGGTTCAAATCTGGCCTCAGACACTTCCCAGCTGTGTGACCCTGGGCAAGTCACTTGACCCCCATTGCCTACCCTTACCACTCTTCTGCCTTGGAGCCAATACACAGTAGTGACTCCAAGACGGAAGGTAAGGTTTTAAGAAAAAAAAAAAAACAAAGGTAGTCCCTGACTATAAAAGCCAGAGCATTTTATTTTTGATATTAGAAGTAATGGGGGAAGGAATTCGGAAGCTAAGTGGCTCAGTGGATTAAGAGCTAGGCCCAGAGATAGAGGTCCTGGGTTTGAATCTAGCCTCAGAAACTTCCTAGCTATGTGACCCTGGACAAATCACTCACCCTCCATTGCCTAGCTCATTCCACTCATCTGCCTTGGAATTATTGATTCTAAGATGGAAGGTAAGAGGTTTGTTTTTTTGTTTTGTTTTGTTTTGTTGTGTTTTTAAAGACACAATAAAGAGAGACTGTACTATATTAGGAAAGGGAATGACATGGGTCAGAACTGCATTTTAGGAGGATTATTTTGGAAGACAAAAATGGAAAGTCCTTTTCTCAAGGAGCATATGTTTTATTATAGGGATGGAATACAGACACTTGTACATGTAAATAAGCTAATTTGAGGATCGATATTAGAGTACACCTTTGTCCTCTAATGTTAACTATACTGGGAATTTTCTGGCTAATATACTTTGGGGTCTTTTAATTGAAAAGTCCAAAAGTTACACAATATTCTCTGCACTTTACTCTTCACAGTTATAAATATCTATTTCACAGAGTTATTGTGAGGCTTAAATGAGAAAGGAAAGTGCTTTGTAGACTTTAAAGTACTACATATGGTTATTATAATTATCAATATGAAATTTGTCCCCAGAATAAAGACAGATTTTTGTTTTTATTTTCTGCCATCTATCATTCTCCTTCTTATGGGCAAATTTCATACATGCTAGTAAATTATTATATTCTCATATTCAAGGACAGATTCTATTTACTGAAAAAAAGAGCAAAAGATAGAGCAATGGCACAGAAAATATAGGACTCGCCACTAGATGGCAATAACAGAAATGTATCAGTAATGCTCATGACTCAATGATAGCAAAGATATTCCTAACCAGCAAGCAGGGAGAGGATGGCCTGAAAAATGGCAAAGTAGAGACAAGGACCTAGTGAGATGGAATCAATTACTTGAAATATAATTAGGTTGGAAAGAAAATCAAGATTAGCAATCAGGCAAAAAGCAGGTATAATTCTGAAGGACAGAAAAGGAGGTAAAATAGAAGGAAAAAATGCGTAATCCAAAAAATAGATCTGTAGATTTTCAGAGAAACAAGATGCCAAAGAACTGCAAATTTGAACAAAAATGAACCAGGAAAAGTGCCATTAGTTTTCTGTCCCTGGCCTCCAGACAGAACTTATTGAGGGCTCTATTCCTTCTAAATCACATTCCTTTACAACTTTCCCCGACCGTCCAATTGCTATATGATTCAACTGAAATGAAGGGAAACCAGATGGGTGTGTCAATTGGATAAAGTCTAAAGAAAGATGAGCTATTTTGTTGTTGGCAAATTTTTTTAAGGCAGAAACTATTGACCTACCCTTTTATTCTTGTCCCTTATTTATTGATATGGTAACTATGAGACTTTGAGTTTGTTGGATGAAGTCCCTTATTTATTGATATGGTAACTGTGAGACTTTGAGTTTGCTGGATGAAGTTTAAAAGAACACAGCCTGAAAAAAAACAGGAATTTAAAAAGAGATCTAAGGCATTTCTTACCCAAACCCAGATATTTCTGGGAGCCAGAGACTTCAAGCATTATTTGGAGAATAACAGTGAAAACAATAAAAAGATTTGATAATTGTGCTTCTGACTTTTTTTTGTTGTTCTTGAGCAGGGTTCAGATGTCAGAGTTCGGAGGCTAAGCAGATTTTCAGATTTTTAACCCTATTTTAAACCTTAAAAGTTACCAAGAATTTCAGCCCCAGCCAAAAGTAACAGTTGCAAATGGCCCCAAGAAGCTGAATAACTGAATACCAGCAGATGGCAGCAGAAAGCAGCCTAGCAAATACCCCAGCTGGAAACTAGTCATGGCATCCCGCAGAGATGACACGATGCCCAACAAAGAGAAAAAATATGATACCCCAAAGGGAGCAACAGTGAGTAGCGTGATTCCATCACCGGAAGACATTGAGGGCTCTGCAGCATCAGAGGTCTGGATTGTTCCAGCCTTGTGTGTACCCTCTTCACACATGTCTCTGTGTGTCTTCCATAAAGCTGCATGTTTACCCTATGTGTAGCCTTTTCATGTGTTTCCTGACCACACATGCTCTGTATGTATAACCTCTACATGAACACTGCCTGACCCTTTCTGTTCTCTGCATTTGTGTACTCCCCACCAAGACTGTGGAAATGTGTGACAGAAAGTAGGAACTGAGGCTAGATGTGTGTGTATGTGTAACTTTTCTTATCACTTTATTTTCTATACTGCTTAAATATCTTTTGCTTTAACTTAATATATTCTTTCTAGTTGACTTAGTAAAAGTAACCACATTGGTAGAGGCTGGTAAGCTGTGGGTTTTGAATGGGTACTGACCTACAAAATGTCTCACACTCGTAGTAACTTTCTTGAGACCATTTAATAGTCAGTCTGAAAAAAAAACTTTTAAAATACAAAAATAAAAATAAACATTTATTAAATGCTCACTATGTGCCCTATGAGCTGTAAACAAAAGCATTCTTCTCAATCTTGTGGTTCCTGGAACCTATTTTTAGATATCAGGTTTGATCAGGAATGTCTTATTGGTTATAAAAGAACAAATGATTCAATAATAGCTAATGATTAACTGAAAACTACCTGCATCCCTCCTTTAGGAGAAATGGAAGCTGCATAAGAATTCCTCTCCAGCCAGGGGTAGAGCAATAGGGAAAGTAGTGCCTAAATAGTGAGTACTTGGTGTCTTTCATGAGGACTGTCAAAAGACATGCTATTGAAATCTATGGAAGGATCTGAAACAATTTTTCAAGGCATCAAAAAAAATAAAAATTTTCAAGGCATCAAAATAATGTATTCTTCATTAGAGATATTTCTGGAAATCACAAGTTAATTTCTAAATACCTGAATTATCAGACTTTCTTTTTTTAAATCTAATATGGAGAGATTCTTCATTTGAATTTTCATCTGAATTTGTTTAATGTTTCTAAATGGCCAGCAGCCCCCTCTCTTGTTTTCATTCCAAACTTAGTAAACACAATAAAATAAGCAGAGAAAAAAAAAAGAGTATTTATAAATTGCAAATCTCTATTATGTACAGCTCAGGAGCCCTCATGGTGGCTATTTCTTATATAAATATGATAAGTCTCTTCTTTGCAGGCCTCTATTTCCCTTCATGAAGAGGTTGCTCTTAAAATTGTCAATATTACCAATAGTTTCTTGATTTTTTTTTTTTTAGACCCTTAACTTCGGTGTATTGTCTCATAGGTGGAAGAGTGGTAAGGGTGGGCAATGGGGGTCAAGTGACTTGCCCAGGGTCACACAGCTGGGAAGTGGCTGAGGCCGGGATTGAACCTAGGACCTCCTGTCTCTAGGCCTGGCTCTCACTCCACTGAGCTACCCAGCTGCCCACTAGTTTCTTGATATTTTTCCATTGAAACATTATGACACAAACCTGTCCTGAGTTAAAATCTATGCTTAGCCTTTTGAATAACAAAAATTGATGCTTATCTTTGGGACTTTCCACCCTTCCTTTTTTGTTCTTATACACCATCACTTTTCCTTTGCTCATTGACCACTGGAAAGCCAATTCTCTCATGCTGCCATCTGCCCATCTAAAGCCTTTCAGTTTGGCATCATCTACTCAGTCCTCTCCTTTCCCAAATGACCCATGTTACAAAATGACCTTTCTTCCCTGCACGTAGTTGTCACTCATTACTTAATGATGATGAACAGAATATAGTGTTTTCATCAAATTAAATATTCAATATAGCCAATCAGACACAAATGATAAGCACAAACCATATTTCCAGTCAAGCCTAGAACATTTTGCCCAATGCTCTTATCTCTGCTAAACGACCAGATTAAATTTAGCATAGAGAAGCATGATAATGATTCTGAATCTGTAAGGTGTACACTGCCAATGTAGGCTATATATATCCACATGGGATGCCCAAATGTATAGACAGGTGGCTCAAGGGAAAACATCGATAGATATCTCACAGCCTAAAAAAGAGAGAAAACGATTGCTCCTAACATCACTTTCAACACATTCTTTCATTCTTGTACTCTTTGTGCCCATAGCATGATACTTTATCCCCACAAGTATAACCTGAGAAAACTAATTATATCACTCAGTGAATCAGAGAGCATGTGAAGGCTTATTATGTGTCTTGTGTTAAGTGTAATGTAAGGAATTATATAAATGATGTTTAAGATTACTATAAAGGAGAAATAGTTTAAAGGGTGCCATATGTAATTATAAAATAAGATGGACTGATCATGAAGCAAGAACAAGGAACTGATGAACTAGCCAAGCCTTATATTGGTATTCTTATCATGTCAAGAGGAAGGGAATGAGGTCAAGAGAACATGGGATGGACACCCTATTTCTTGTGGAAAGAAATGAAAAAGGATTGAACGGGATAAACAGGAATAGATGGGTTGTGATATGCCTTAGTGGAAGGAAAACCTACATCAATGAGATTATAGAGCCATTGGAGAATGGTAGTACATTTCAAATACAAAATAACTGTTTTTTAAAAAACACAATGTATTATTAATAAAATATTTTGTAGTTAGGTCTAACTAGGATAAATTATGAATTCTGTGAAGTGATTGAATTATTCAAATTTACACTGCATTTTTCCACTGGGCTGGAACCAGTTACTATAATTTGCATAATTATAACTTCGAATAGTAATTAGAATATATATGAGCACTTAGGGGGATTCATTATTTGTACTAATCAAGACCTACCTAATTGTATTTCAAACTGATTTATAAGAATAAATGACAAATAAATAAAGAGATCCTATATTTTTGGGCAAAGCTAAAATCTCATCCACCAAATGATGATAGAGATTGCAATCCATCTCTACCTAAGTACTCTGTGCAATCCTAATCCTTGTCTTCTGATAAATCCCTCACAGGGGCTCTCCCTGAATATACTGGACACCTTCTTCAGAAGGTGCTCTTGACATAGAGCATCTGGCTGTTGGAAGAGCTCAAATTATTCTACAGTTATCAATTAATTACACAACACTACTCCCTTGAGGATGGATATCATCATTAATGTTTCATTTCATTATTATTTTATAGCTGCTATTAACCACCATCAGAAACACCTAGCACTAAGTATATAAGGTACTCTTGGTTATTATCCATTCTTGAAAAGTAGGACAAAATTTTTAAAAGCCCACAAAATAACAGTAGTAATTAAAGACACTCAAAATACCTTTGCATAATTTAAATGCTACAGGTCTGGGTTGTCTTCAGCTGATTACCTCAAATATACAATAGTTTTACAACCTACGTCAAAGAGTATATGAAAAATAAATGAGACTGAATGTTCTACTTTTTCCCAGTAAAATAGGAAAACTTTCTTAGAAGTGAAATTAATTAATTAAAGGATCATAGGGAGTAAAATGGATAGTTTTGACTTTTATTATTCTTGTTAGATGTTTTCTGTTGTATCTAATTCTTCATGACCCCATTTGGGGTTTTCTTAGCAAAGTTACTGGAGTGGTTTGCCATTTCCTTCTCCAGCATATTTTACAAATGAGGAAACTGAGACAAAAAGGGCTAAATGACTTGCTCAGGGTCACATAGCTAGTTAATGCCTGAGGCTGGATTTGGAACTCAGGTCTTTTCCTGACTCCAGGCCCAAATCTCTATCCACTGTGCTACCTAGCTGCCCTAATTTTGATTACATGAAATTAAAAAGATTTTGTACAAAGAAAACCAATGCAATGGTACAATGCAACCAAAATTGAAAGGAAAGCTGGAAACTGGGGATAAAAATGTATAGCAAGTTTCTCTGATAAAGTCTCATTCCTGCCCAATTCTGGCTATTCTGCCCAAAGGGCTATAAAACTGTACATACCCTTTGACCCAGCAATATCACTACTAAATCTATGCCCCAAAGAGATTTTTTTTAAGGAAAAAATAAAGGACCTATATGTACAAAAACCTATATTAGAATTGCTGCTGTGGTGGTGGCAAATAATTGGAAATTGAGGAGATGCCCATCAATTGGAGACTAGCTGAACAAGTTTCGGTGGAACAAATTATGCTACAAGAAATGACAAGGGAGATGCTTTTAGGAAAACACATTGAAACACCTATAAGAACTGATACAGAGTAAAGTGCACAGAACCAGGAGATTATTGTATACATATATACATACATATGTAACAGAAATAGTCTAAAAATTATCAACTTGAAAGATTTACCTACTCTGAACAATATAATATTTGAAGACAATTCCAAAGGATGAAAAATGCTACCACCTCCAGAGGGAAAACTGATGAACTTTGAGAGAATATTAAAATGTATTTTTTAAACTTTTTCCCCTTGCAGGTTTGTGTGTGTGTGTGTTTAATTTTGCAATATGGCTAATGTAGAAATATATTTTGCTTGACCACATATATATATAACTAACATATTGTTCGTTTTCTTAGTGGTGGGATGGGGCTTGAGAAGAGAGAATTGAGAATTCAAAATTTTTAAAAATGAATGTTAACCAATGAAATTGCTTGTAAGCTCCAGGAAGAGAAAGGGAAGAAGGAAGAGAACATGAATCATGTAACCATGGAAAAATATTTTTAAAATAATAAAATTACATTTTTTAAATGAGTGTTAAAAATTTTACATGTAATTATATATTTAATAAAATTATATATACACATATATTAAATGACAAGGGGAAGTGATTTCATAAAAACCTTCTAAGTCCTATATGACCTGATGCAGAATGAATAAGCAGAACCAGATCATTGACCTCAATAATAGCAACGGTCTAGCTAGCAATCATCAAACTGTGAATTAACTATTCTGTACAATATAGTGATCCAAGGCAACTCCAAAGGACTCGTGATGAAAAATGCTCTCCACCTCCGGTGGGAGGTGTCCAAATTAAAATATTATTTTTCTTTCCTTTTTTTTCAATATCAGATGTCGAAATTAATGCATGTTTTGCACGATTTCATGTGAATAATTGATAAATGGCTTGTTTTCTCACAGTGGGAGGAGAACTGAATTTGGAACTCAAAAAAGAAAAGAAAATGTCTATTGGAATGCCGTGCGTGCGTGCGTGCCTGTGTGCGTGCCTGGTGCCTGTGTGTGTGTGTGTTACAGAGAGTACAAGAAAAGGAAGTACGTAGCGTAGGAAAAACACGCGAGTTCCAGGCACTAGAGGGCAGCAGTCTGTCTCTTTCCAGGGTCCCTTCCCTGTTGCTGCAGAAAGATCTTTTCCCCAGCAACAGGACACGTGATCAGGGCTTGAGGGAGAAGAAGGGGGAAATGGCGTCTGAAAACCTTGGGAGGAGGAGGAGGGAAGAAGGGGAAAAAAAAAAAAAAAAAAAAACACCATCGTCATGTAGCCCAACTGTTATTATTATCGAGATTTCTCGAATAAGTGGATTTTTTCTAGAAGGAGTGCATGTTGTTTAAACAGCATGTCTCAGGAAAAGAATTTGGAACTCAAATTTTTTAATGTTAAAAATTGTCTTGACATGTAACTGAGGAAAAAAAAATATATTAAATAACGTGCCGTAGGTGTCTTCGTGAAGCTTTTCTTCAAAACTGTATAAAATGGGAGAAGGAAGGGCTAGTTAATTGGGCAGATAATGGAATGACTGAGAAGCTAAGGAAGGCTTATTTTATTAAATAAATCCCTTAACCTTTCTCGCCCCTGCCACCCACTCAGGTTCACCAATTTAGGCTGTAACACGTAATTCCTAGAGATGCAGCCTCTCGCCAGCCCACACTTGATTTAACCTCTACTCCACCCTAGAAAAAAAAGTACACCATGGACTTGGTTTCCTGCGTTTCGCTTTTAAGTTCCTCCTCCTTTCACCTAATCAGGATCCTTTTGACTTTCCTTTTATTCCTGCTCTCTACAGCCTCTATGAAACCCCACAGACTAAGGTATCTATCCTGGGAGTTTTTATCCTGTAACTAAAAGTTACACCCAGAGTGGTGTGGCTGGGATTTATTAACCAAGGAAAACAACTGGGAGAGAGTTCCTACATAGATCAAAAGCATACCTTTTCCCCTTTCGTGTGCTTTTGGTTACATCATGGATGTGATACATACTTTTCTCCTAAAGGTTAATAACCTTGTTTCAATCTAGAGATTACTTCCTTCAATTAGATACAGACACATGACAGTCAGAAATCATATTCTGAGCTTCAAATAGGCTAACTACTCCTCTCATGATATAAGGAAGGGTCAGAGATGATAAGAAGAAAAAAGAAGTTTGTCTCTTACTAGGCAGGATTGGGAGGGGGCAGCTAGGTGGCCAGTAGATTGAGAGCTAGACCCAGAGAGAGGAGATCCTGGGTTCAGCTTAAACCCCCTTGCCTATCCCATACTACTCTTCTGCCTTAGGAACCAACAGGAAGTAATGATTCTAAGACAAAATGTTAGGGTTTTAAAAAATGGGCAGAATTTGGAATTTGGGAACCACATTTTGACAATCCCGGATTTTAATCCACTCCCAAAAAAAAAGTAGATATCAGAAATTTCAGAGAGAGCTGTGGTATAAACTATTTTAAGCAGAAAATATAAAGCCACATTTTTAAAAAAAACAAAGGTAAAATTAATCTACAAATCATGCTAGTGTGGCATTAGCCAAAATCCAAGCTTGTCTATAACTCATGTATCAAATTCCTGCCTGTATTCCTATGTTCTTGCTCTCTATGAGTGAAATAGGGAAAATGTGTCCATTAATAGTTAAATGAGAATCTTTCCCATCCCTATTTTTATTGCTTTCAACTGATTAAGTGGGAAAATAGCAGGGCTTTGTGAAATTGTAGAATCAATTAGTATGAAATTTCTAATTGCAACAGTATGGTATATATGGAATAAAAGAAATGCTACTGTTATTTGTAGCTAGAACTGGAGCTGACAGCCAAAGCTTGCTCTCTTTTTTTGTATATCCATCTAAGTTGGTGAGACCTTACACAAGTCACCGAAATAATATGTGATTGCCCTAGCTAAACCCCAGGATAAGACCCATTTCTAAGAGGTTTCCAGAGCTTTATTTTATGACTGTTTGCAAAAATGCAGTGAGGATGCAAGATGAAAGAGACTGGAATGACAAAACCCCATGGAGAGAATGATGCTGTTTCTCAAAGACTTTTTTCCAAGGGGTTAAGCTCAAAAGAAGCATCCAAGGTTCCCACTGCCTGCTAGGTATTTTTAACTCCTATGCCACAATTAAAACTACATAGCTATTCTTGTCCCTAGCGGACAATAAAACTATCATGTAACTAGAGTTAGATAAATGAGGACTTTTCAGAAGTCCTAAAGATAGGTCTTTAACCCCAAAGCAAGGAACTTAGAGAATTCTCCTTCCCCTTTATTATCTTTTCCCCTTTAAGGTCTGATGTAAAACCCCATCCATTATGTAGCAAAGGTCAGGACCTTATTTACAAAAAGAAAAGTCCACCTAGGGTGGTCAAAGATGCTCCCTTCCCCCAACAGAGGAGATAAGTTAAAGCCTTCAAAAAACATTCCTGTAGCAAAGAACCTACCCTTTGTTGTCCTTATATCATCCCTGACTATCTTCTTTAGTCATGAGTGCCTCAGCTTCTACATAGCTTTGGCTACAAACAACAGGGAAGTTTTTCTTCTCATTTCAGCTAAAGTATAGAAACCAACGCTTTCAATTGCTTTTTACATCCTTGTTTTTTCCTGAGTTTAGCTGCTTTCAACTTCCTGTAGTATTGGGCTAACAATGTTGCCCATTACATTTATCAAAAATCCTGCCAGAACCTTTTAAGACTTTTTTATTATGGTCCTATCCAAATCTTCTCCTTCCTGTTTTTGAGCCTCTTCTTTCCTTAGTTTTTGCCTGTGCACCATAAAGAATATTTTACTTGATCTTGTGTTCTTGAAGTTATATCAAATAAATAAATATTGGGGGCAATTAGGTGGCTCAGTGAATTGAGAGCCAGATTTACAGAGACAGGAAGTCCTGGGTTCAAATTTGACCTCAGACACTTCCTAGCTGTGTGACCCTGGGCAAGTCACTTAACCCGCGTTGCCTAGCCCTTACCACTCTTCTGCTTTGGAACCAATACATGATATTGATTCTTTTTTTTTTCTTTTTATTTATTTATTTTAAACCCTTATCTTCCATCTTGGAGTCAATACTGTGTATTGGCTCCAAAGCAGAAGAGTGGTAAGGGCTAGGCAACGCGGGTTAAGTGACTTGCCCAGGGTCACATAGCTAGGAAGTGTCTGAGACCAGTTTTGAACCTAGGACCTCCAGTCTGTAGGCCTGACTCTTAATCCACTGACCCACCCACTGCCACCCAGATGCCACCCACAGTATTGATTCTAAGGCAGAAGGTTAGGGGTTTTTTAGATAAAAATAAATAGTATAGACATGAATCAAAATTTACTGAACAAGTTTAAAAGAATAAGCCCACAAAAATTCCTTTAACTTTAAAAAAAATCTAAGTAAATCAAAATGTATTTTACTTTTTCATTCAACTAACTTCTAGTCTGATACTTGATATACAAATTACATTTTATTGTAGAATATATATCCAAATGGTACAACACTATACAAACTACCTGGCACATAAGAATTTAATAAATGCTGTTGACTGATTTACAAAGCCTACCATAGCTTTCCCAATATGTTAAAACCAATAAAATAATTCTGCTATCAGGTAAATAACTCTAAATACATTCTTTTATACTTGAAAATATTTTGGAAACTATTTTTGATATCTGAAAAAAATTATTAACAATGAGGATATAATTTTGCTTACATAAATAGGAAAAGGTTGTATTGTTGAAAAGAAAGAAAATAGGGCAACTCTAAACTTCTATAACCTAGCAAGGACTAACCAGAAAACCAGTAAATGTTTTATTTTGTTTTCTTTTTTTGTTCAGAAATGTAATTTCATAGTCTATTAAAGAAACTTCAAATGTCAATTTAAATTTGCAACTGTTCTGCAATTTATCATTTTAGAGAATTGTCTATGTAACTGGGAAGTTAGGTGACTTACCCAAGGTCACACTACTAGTGTATCAGAGGTGAGATTTCAACACAGGCCCAATGCCAATCAATGCTGGCTCTCTATTCACTATTCATGTTGCCTTTCCAGGCTTAGCTGACTCAAAAATTGACCCAAAATTACTATTACAACTTTTTTTAAATTTGTTTTGTTATTCTGAACTTAAAAAACATTAATAAATGAATATTTACTTTTCCAGGTATACAGTATAGAAAAAGAGAACTGCCCATGAAGCTCTGAATCTATCATATGCAACTGGCATTTTAAAAATTCAGTACAAAATTTCAAAGCTGTCCTGTTTGGCTGTCTCCTACTAAACCTTCTGTTCTCTGTATTTTTCAAAATGCTCTTTTTTTTTGACATTGCTATCACTAGTCTCCTATTTTCTAAATCACCACATATTAAAACAACAAACCCTTATAACAGTAAGCATAAACATGCAAAACAAATCCACACATAGCTCATGTACAAAACTGTATAGCTCAGTCTAGTTCTCCAGTCTCCCATCTCTCTGTCATTGGTCCTCTAGAATCATGATCATGATTGGTTATTGCATTTCTAAAAATTCTTAAATATTTCAAAATTGATTACTAGAAGGGCAAATGAGTGAGAATCAGACCTAGAGACAGGAGGATCTAGATTCAAATGAGGCCCCAGATATTTCCTAGCTATGAGACCCTGGACAAGTCACTTAACCTCAGTTGCCTAAACCCTTACAGCTCTTCTGCCTTGGAAACAGTACTTAGTATGGATTCTAAGACATAAGATATAGGTTTAAAAATCAAATAAAAATGCTCCTCATTTCATATATTTGTTCCCGAGTTTCTCTGAAATAATTCTTTTTATCATTTCTTATGGCATAATAGTATTCCATCACAGGCATATATCATATTTTTATCAGTCCTTCCCCAACTGATGTACCTTTTTAGCACCTAATTTAGTACTTAATTGTGTAGCAATTATTTGCTCATTTAAGATTACTATTGTTGTAGGTGAATACTTAAAGTATACCTAAACCTTACTGAATAATCAAGATGAATAAAATATAAAAGAGTGATAACAAAAATCTATCAAAGCATAATAAAATTCAAAGTATAACATTATATTTTCATCCTAAAAGAGTCCCAGGCAAGACAACTCTTAACTCTTAACTCTCCTCTTTCCTTTGGTAAGACCAATTCTGACTCATCTATCTACTCCATTTTGGACAACCTCATTTATACTTTTCTAGAATGAAATCCTAGTTCTCCCAACTAGATGGCCCAAAGGATAGAGTGTGGAGCATGAAGTCAGGAAGACTCACAAGTTTGAATCTGGCCTTAGATAATTACTAGCTGTGTGACGCTGGCCAACCCACATAACTTAAGTCACTTAATTCTATTTGTCTCAGTCCCTCACCCATAAAATAAGCTGGAGAAGGAAATGGCAAACCATTTTGGTCTCTCTACCACAAAAAGCCCAAAAGAGGTTACAAAGAGGCACAACTATAACAACAAAGAATCAAGTCTTTCTAGTTAAAAGAATGAAGTCTTAGTTGCTTATAATCACGTAGTCTATCTAGAAAGTTTAATTGAACTTGAAACTATAAGAATTGTATGACAACTTTTGGCATTCTAGAATCATCTTCTTTAAGGAAATCACTCTTATCCTCTACTGCTTTTTTTGTCAGCTCAAAAATTCAAAATAAAACTTTGCTAGAGTTCCCCAAATATGTAACTGATATAAATTCAGTATATCCTGCAACATAATGGGTTTTTCTAAGCTTCACACTAGGACTGGCATCAGAGTTTAGAATCTGTATTATCAAAGACTCACTTTGATAATTTGAAAACAGGTCTAGGTTTTTTGTTTTATCTTTCAGATTAAATAGCTGGTATCCAAAGCAGCAAATGGGATGAATATTTTATGTCTCAGCCCTTTTAAGTGACAATAGACTTTGAACAGCTTTGAAAGCTTCAACTCTTAGAAGCCTGTCTCCTAGGAGCTGATGTTTAAATCTGCCTTCTACTAAGAGGGTATAAGAGGTATAAATAAGAATTTTATAACTCAGGCACCTTTGAAAATACTGCATTTCTACTCTCAGGTTCAGACATGAAAAGAACAGGAACCTCCCAAATTCATTTAGTTAGGTTTGCACTGGAGTTAAAAAAGAGGAATTCCTGGCTTCATCTAGGAGGGAAATCTAAATTGCTACATAGAACAACTAATCTTTCTCTTATGTTTCGGACAAATACCCTAAGGGTATACCTTCTCCTCCCACCCTAGAAGAATTCAGTGTAAATGCCAATTAGGTGCTGTGAGATGGGAATAAAAATACAAAAATGAGACAGTTGCCACTCTCAAGAAATATATTCTAGGGGGCAGCTGGGTAGCTCAGTGGATTGAGAGCCAGGCCTAAAGAGATGGGAGGTCCTAGGTTCAAATCTGACCTCAAGATACTTCCTAGCTGTGTGACCCTGGGCAAGTCACTTGACTCCCATTGCCTACCCTTACCACTCTTCTGCCTTGGAGTATATACTTGGAGTATACAATACTGTGTATTGGCTCCAAGATGGAAGGTAAGGGTTTAAAAAAATTTTTTTTAATAAAAAATATATATTCTTTTGGGAGAGGGGATAGAATATGATCATGTATAAGCAAATGTTGGATGTACAAAAATAAATCCTGGGCAGCTAGGTGCCTCAGTGGATTAAAAGCCAGGGTTAGAGATAGAAAGTTGTGGATTCAAATTTGACTTCACATACTTCCTAGCATTGTGACTGCAAAAGTCACTTAACTCCCATTGCCTAGCCCTTACACCTCTTCTGCCTTGGAATCAATAAACAGTATTGATTCTAAAATGGAAGGTAAGAGTTTTAAAAATAAAATAAATATGAAGTAAATAAAGTAATCAAGAACAACCTTTTGAAAGTCTGTCAATAAATATTAAACTGAAAATTCAATTAAGTAAATATTAAATACTTATTAAATGTCTGGTACTGTGCTGAGCACCAAGGATAATAAAGAAAGGTAAAATATATAGTCTCTCCTCTGAAGAAGGGGCAGCTAGGTGGCACTGGATAGAGAATCAGGCCTGGAGTCAGGAAAACCTGAGTTTGAATTGGGCCTCAGACACCTATTAACTGTGCAATCCTGGACAAATCACTTAACCCTGTTTGCCTAAGTTTCCTCATCTATAAAATAAGCTGGAGGAGGAAATAGAAAGCCACTCCAGTATCTTGGTCAAGAAAAAGAGTCTCAAAGGCTCTATCCCTAGAGAAAAGACTGAATGACAATAATCTCTCAAGGAATTTGGAATCTAATGGAGACACAATATGCAGACAAGATACGTAGAAGATAAAATGGAGATAATCAACAAAGACAAGATCCAAGCATTAAGGGAGATCAAGAAAGTCTTCTTGCAAAAGATGGAATTTTAGCCCAGGCTTGAAGGAGGTCAAGAAATAAGACAAAGGAGGAATAAATTCCAGGCAGGGGAGCCAGCCAGCAAAAATTTGGAGTTTAGGGAATATATTGTTCATAGAACAGCAAGAAGGAAAATGTCACTGGATCAGAGTTCACAGGGTCATGGGATGGAGGAGAGACATTATGAAGAGCCTTGAATGCCAAACAGAGGATTTTATATTTGATCCTGGAAGTGGTCGAGATGGACTAGATTTTAATGAACATGGTCAGACCTACACTTTAGGAAGATCATGTCGACCTCTGGTTGGAGGATGGATTGTAATGCAGAGAGACCAACCAGTGGGCTATAACCATAGAATTAATGTGAGGTCACGAGAGGGCCTGCACCAGGGTGGTGGCAGAGTCAGAGGAGAGATAGGAGCATATACGGAGATGTTATCAAGATAAAATCTCTAGGACTTGACAATAGACTGGATATGGGGGGAAAGAGGGAGGTGGTGGAAAAGGGAAGAGAAAAGAACCTTAAAGGGAGATGAGGGTTCCAAAAAGTGAAGGTAAGAAGGAAGAGCAATCCAGGAATGAGGGGAGCCTGGGAGAAATCAGGGAAAGAAGTGGAATAGAACGATTTGGCTGTAACTAGAGTGATAGAGTACATGAGTAGAGAGTAATGTCCAGTCTGGAAAGGTAGGCAATAGGCAGTGGTCAGAACAAAAAGGGCTTGAATGCCCAAGAAGGAAACTGTAAAAAATTCATTTACTCTGGTCTTCCCACCAAGATTCTAAATATTTCAGGGGCAGGGATCAGGGAGTCCTTTATTTCCTTATCTGCACCCCACCCAGTGCTGGACATACTGTTGGTTCTCTTGGATTTATCACTCTCAGCTTTCCTGGACCTCAGTTTCCTCTTTGGTAAAAAGAGAGAATTTACACTAGGTAAATACATAAAGTGACTGCTAAGTTCCTTCCCCTCTTCAATGTTCTAGGATTCTGTGGGTGGTACATCTCCCTGACTTGAATGAAGTTTACTTTCAGTTACCAAAGTTCAGTCTTTGTTTAATACTTAAGTGAAAGTCTTCAGGACTTTGTTTATCCCCCTATTGAGTAGAGCAAGCCTAAGAATTAAGGATTCATGTACCCAGTGTTACAGACACGCATCAAAAAGAGCCAGTTCTGACTCAAAACAGCTATGTGGTACAATGGATAGAGCAGGGACCACATCAAGAAAATCTGAGTTTACATCTGGCTTCAGATAGGTGTGTGACCTTGGTCAAAAAATATTTGACCTCTGTTTGCCTCCCTTTCCTCATCTGAAAAATGGGGATAATAATAGCACCTACTTCTTAGGGTTGTTGTAAGGTTCAAATTACACAGTAATTGTAAAGTGCTTTGCAGGGGTGCCTGGCAGTACTAGGCACTATATTTATTATACTATTAGCAATTATTATTATTACTATGATATACTCAAAGATCAAACCACTCTGTTGAAGCCGTTTTTGCTCCCTTCTGTCAAATCTCTCTACCTACCTAAATTCCTCCCAACATTTCCGATTAGGAAATATTAGGAAATACACTCCCACTTTTCCATTTTATCTGTAAAACTAATCATGAAAACCATCTCGAGAATGAAATTCTTACTGACATACAAATGTAAGTCTCTCCTTTGCTTCCTCCCCCAGTTTCCCTATTTACTGTTTTAAAATATGAGATCAGGGATTATTGTTGCTCAGCCTCTTTGCCATCTGCCACGTGAGCCTGAGCTCTCTCTCTCTGGGAAGTCAGATAATCCTTTCTACCCTGAGACCTATCCTCTGTCAGTACCCCGGAAAACCCGAAAAGCCCCCCTAGAAGGCGACCGCAAGGCGGGACCGCAAGGGCAGACCCCAAAGTTCTTCAGCCCTTAAAAAAGAAGGAAGGGCTGGGGCGTTAAGGACAGCCATACTGTCCAAGCGATCGGCTGCCAGCTAGACGGCAGGTTTCTGGGTTCTGGAGGTCGCCCCGCAGGCGCCATTTTGTGGCGTTAGGGGCTATAATTTCTCCGAGCCTCCAAAACAATGGTTGGAAACGGCATTGAATCAGAAAGGGCGGCTTCAGATTTCAGTATCTAAGCGGTGGTACGTGATTCCTTGGGCTTGGAAGCCAGCGGCTTCCGCAGTTACCGTATATATTTGTTTAGAAGGGAGCGTCGCCATGAAATTTGGTCACGTTCTCTTGCAGCATTAAAATGGAGGACGACTCTAAGCCAAGAGCAACCCTGATTTTTATTTTATTTAATTACTTTTCCAGCAGTTTAAACCAGGTATTATTAGCTTCAGGTCCATGAATTTAGTTTAGGCTTTGTTTTTTTTTTTAATTGTGAAAACTACATTTTAATATAATTTTCTTTCTTTCTAGGCATTGGTATTTAATTTTAATGCATTTTAGATCATTTTTCTGAGGAGGGATCCACAGACCAAAAGGGTACAGGACATAAAAAAAGTCAAGAATCCCTGTTCTAAGCTTAAAAAAAAAAGGTTTTCAAATAAAAGCCTCTGAAAGTATACCAAAACATAGGCAAAAGGCTGATTCACTAGTTGAACTCAAACTATTTAGTGTCCCTTTCAAACACATGGACAGTTCAGTGAAAAGAAAAGAACAGTTTGATGAATAGGCAAAAACAATTCTGTGAAGCTCTGAAAACAAGCCATTAGGAAGAAAGGGAGTGAGTTTTTTAAAAGGAGAGAGGCAAACTGAGGAACAGCATACCATAATTTAGTCAAGAAAAATACAAAGTAGAAATAGTTAGAATCGGGAAGATTTTAGGGCTCAGTTTCTAAAGAAAAATATTGATTTACCTCAAGATTCTATCAGAAACATAATAGCTGAATACAATTGAAAAATCTATCCTAGGCCTGATAGTGATGTCTAATGTATCCACTAATTCTACTGGAAACGGAAGAATATTTCCTTATTAAAAGACATTGATATTGGGGAAAATTTTTAAAGGGTAGGATTGGGAGTGGGGGTTGGGGGTTGGAATTTACTGCCTCCAGGGTCTAAACCTGAAAGCTAACCTCTCAGTAAAGAGATAGGCTGACAGAGACAGAGACAGAAGCAGAAATAGAGAGAGACAAAGAGAGAGAGAGAGAGAGAGAGAGAGAATTCCTTTTAATGCTGTGTAAAGGAAAAACAGGGTGGAACAAACTGATTCAAAAGTAAAATAAGGAAAGAGGTTCCTGCTTACCAAATCAATATTTCTATCAATCTGTTGTTTCAATTGTGGCTTATATTAAGTATTGTTTGGTAGAGTAGAAAGTTTAGAGAACTGATCTATAAATATATTCAGTTTTCATCTTTCAAAAATCAGTAGAATGATCTTATTTATACATATGATATATACTTGTTCTTTAAGGAGTATACAACCCCCAATAAACCCTACCTTAAATGGAAACTAGAATAGCTCTAAATGTTTGGGAACAGGAAAATATCTATATAAATAGGAGATGATTGAAAATTTTTAGGATAAAATGCTAAATTATTTCTTATTCTTACCTATTTCTAGATCTACACTGATGATCAATAAATCAGTTTTTATAGCAAGTCAATCCTCTGTGCTTTGCCAAGCTTCTTTTGGCATTTTTTTAAAGCAGCATTTGCAGATCTGTCAGAAATGTGTTGTTATAACTTCAGCACACATTTTTAGAAACTGTTGCAGCACTGTAAATATAACATTACACATGAAACTCTGATTTGTCCTTCTCATAGGTTCAGCAGTTCCCTTTTTTCTATCAGAACCAATATTTTAGTATATCTGTTTTATGTAAGATTACTGTAAATCTATTCAAATATTATTTGCCAATTTCATAAGCTTATACTGATTTGGAAGTTGACTGAATGCTGAATTTGACTTCCTCTAGGGAAATAAAATGAAGAAAGCCCTTCAGATTTCAGTTTCTAGTTGATTTGAATAGAAACTGGAATCACTCAGAAGCTTCTACTAAAGAAGGAACCATGTCCCTTTAAGAAAAATCCTGCAGTAATTTTCCATTACCCTGCACACTCCTGCCTACGTGGCAAGAATTGTTGTAAGGCTGATGCATCATGGGTGAGGCTCTGATCTTTCCCCTGTTGCTTGGTTACCACTCTTGGTATGCAGGCTGTCAGCCAAGCTCCAGGGAAGCACCTTTGTTTCCAAGATGGGATTTGAATTCTGTTTTCATACAGCTGGAACAAAGCAAATTGCACCCCATTAAGCTTAACATAAAGCAGGAAGTGTAGAATAGGGTTTTAAAGTATATTCAACTTCAATATTTATTTACTCTTCTGGATAAAAAAAAAAATCCTTGTAGTTATATTGTCTAGATGGTCAAAGAAAATCAAAGGAATGCCTTAGGGTTTGTAAAATATTCTGTTTTCCTTTCATTTAAATAGATATCAATATTAACAATCTCTGTGGCAGATACAGCCACAGTTTCTTTTAAACAAAATATTCAGGCTTTACCTGTCAAACTAGTCCTGGGAAGTAGGAGTCTCTATAAATTAGATTATGAACACATTCAATACAAGGCTCTTTCCTTTCCAGTTTATATTTGAATTATCTGTTAAAAAAGAATGAGGTCGTAGCAGATAAAAGAATGCTTTTTACTTATTGTATAGGGGTCCGTCTGCGTCTTTGAAAAAATGTGGGGATCTTTTATTTTTCCTTTGCAAGAGCTGAGTTATATAATTAGGACTGGTCTTGGGCAGCGATGAATGTCTTCAACTCCAGATTGACTAGGGAGAGGGAACAGAATTTGGAGGAGGCACTTGGAAACTGTTCCCTCCCCCACAGTCTTCATATTGCTTTAACCAGTATCTCCCTTTTATTTCTAAATATTTGGAACCTGTTTATCCAAATGCCACCCCTATTTAAGATAGTTTTGTAAAGTAGCATAAGGTGGTACTCACACAAATAGATAGCACTGTTCTGAACAGAAAAAAAAACAACAACCTGTTTTTTGTTTTTAACTTGGCAGTGTTTTGTGCATAGATTAGGCACATAATGGTTCCATTTCTGCCACTTCACTTGTTCTTCTAATGTGGTGTAGTGGAGGACAGCTAGATTTAGAGTCAGAAAAGGGAAGATTTGGGGCCAAAGAATTTATGTTGCCACTTATCATCCGTGTGACTTTTAGTAAGTGAATGCCCTTTTTTAGCCTCAGTTTCTTTAATTAGAAAATGAAAGTGTTGGTCAAATAGGGTGCTTTATATCTGTGCTTTACATTTTCTTGTTGACTTTCAAATTAGGTAGAATGGATATTTTGTAATTTGGAATGGTTTGTCATCATTCATTAACTATCATTGCCAGACATTACAAGAGGCAAAATATTTAAATGATCTTCCTTTTTTTTGCATCATGATTTTAGAAGATACAAACCAAAAGCTATTGAGATATGTAGCATTACCATCAGATCAACTACTGACTTGATGCTGCTGAGTCACTGTTGAACAGTGTATTAAGATTTATGAACCATTTAGTTAATAATAGCCCTATGATATAGTAATATTATTTATTGTTATATATCTATCTATTATATATTCTTATTATTAGTTATTATTACTATTTCAGAGAGGAGAAAAGTAAGACGAGAATTAAAGTGATTTGACTAGGGTTTGGTGTCAGAACTGGGATTCAAATTCATGTCTGATACCCATGTCCAGAGCTCTCTCCACTGCACTGTGCTGCTTCCTCCATGACAACATCTATTTGCATTCAAATTTCACTCTACTTTCTCAAATTTACCAAGGACATGAAGCCTTTCCCCCAGGCCAGCAGGAATGCTACAGGTGATTATCTAAAAGTTATGAGCCTAAAGGGGCAGTGTGGACAACTAGAAAGTCTAATTTTTCAGATAAGGAATCTGAGAGACAGGGGGGTTATGTGAAAAGGCCTGGGATCTTCTGCTAAAGCGTAACTTAGGCATGTCACTTAACTTTTGTGGCCCTCCGGGTCTTTTTATGCAAATGAGAGAAATTGGAATAAATATGGGATGGTTAAAGTAGACACTTTCTAAAACCACTTCTGGCTTTAAAATTCCATTATTCTAACTGCTTTGCTAGTACTCTTAGGTTATAGTTTCAATTTTAGTTCAAACTCTTACTTCCTGATTACTTTTAAATTATCCCTAGTTTCTTTTAGATGCTAAGAGAATTTGTGTGGCTTCACTAGATGATTACCTGGAGCCTAAAATTTGCCAACCAGAAAAATTACTTCAGTTGAAGTCAGTCTCCAAACTTTAGAATCGAGGTTGTGTTGGTGTCTGGAAGAAAGAAGTTCTTAGGGAAAGAGGAAGGAAAGTTAGGATAGAGTTCTTACTTAATAGTCTAGATACTATAAAGCCACATATGCACTAGCTCCTTTTAGCTCCTTATAATCACAGAATTAAGAAACCAGAACTTATCATAGAGATCATCCAGTTCGGTGTCCTATTATCTAGAAAAGGGAAGCCAGAGAAATGAGCTGACTTGTCAAATTGACCCAAGTAGGGAGGAGCAGTCAAGATTCATACTCCAGTCATCTGACTCTATAGAGTTCTCTTTTTATTACCCCATGCTGCCTTCCCTTCTTCTTATGTATGGAGACTGTACTCCAAGATACTGGGATGCATCTTTATTACCAAGATGGAATTTGAATTCTTTTAGCATATACCTGGATAAAAAACAAATTGTTCTCCCTCCATTAAACCAACATCAAGCGTGAGTTGTAGAATAGGATTTTTAGTAGTCAGCTTTCATTTTTATTTACACACATACTTTCTTGTATCTAGAATATCTAACTTTTTTATTTAAAAAGAATCAAGATAATTTAACCTATTTCTTATCCATGAGCCTACAATGCCCTTTTCTAATAGTCTCTAACATTTGCATTAGGCATGGGAATCTGAATTCTAGGCAAAAATCATTTCAAGTAGATATTCTTGATGATCTCAAAGAACTTGGTAGTGTTAATACTGATTCAATAGCTTAGGGAGGCTGATTTCATTAGTGTGGTTACTTCCTTCACCTACTAGGATAGATCAATCTTTCTATGACTTGGTAGTTACACTTTGAAAGTCGAGTTAATTTTTTAATTCCACTATCTATAATGAGTTTCTCCAATTTAGGTAAGCTGATCATTAGCCAATAAACATATATAGCCTATCCCTCAGGCCAGTACTAATGCCACTGTTAAATATAAGGGATATAAAACATTCTCAAAGTAGAAAGATCCTTTGCAAAGGATTATAAGCTCCAACTGTTCAAAGGGAATTCTCTCTCAGCAGTCTCTATTAATACTTACGTGACTGGGATGTCTAATTATTGCCTTTATTTTTTTCTAAGCACTACAGATAAGAACATATGGTTTCAACAAAGTACTAGGATATCAGAGTTCTTTTTTTTTTTGGCAAAATGCTAAATGATGGATCTGTAAAAATATACTAAAAGAACTGAAGATTATTTCATCATACTTTTCCCCAGGCATTTATTTACTGTACTGCTGAAAGCAGGATCAAGGAAAATGAAGGTAGAATTCTAAATCAGTTGCCCCCTTCCTTACCTGTATTTAGAGAAGCAATGTGGCTTAATTCATCAGACATGGAAACAGGCCTGGGTTCAAATCCCACTTCTCAAAAGCAGACAGGCTTTAGAGGTAGAGAAAGGACTCAGTTGGAATCCCACTTCTGCTACTTTCTAGCAGTGTGAATTTAGGCAAGTTATTTCATCTTACTGGGTTTCAATATCCTTCTTTATAAAATGAAGGGATTGGACTGGATGATCTCTAATGTATTTTTGATCTCTAAATTAATATTAATCTAGTTCCCTTAATATTCTTGACCTTTTGTTCTTCCAGATGAACTTTATTATAAATTTTCCTAATTCTATGAAGAAATTTTTTTGGTAGTCTGATAGGCATGGCATTGAATAAGTAAATTAATTTGGGTAGAATTGTCCTTTTTATTATATTAGCTTATCCTACCCATGAGCAATTAATCTTTTCCCAATTGTTTAGATCTAGGTTTATTTGTGTGAAAAGTATTGTGTAGTTGTGTTCATATAATTCCTGAGTTTGTCTTGGCAAATAGATTTTCAAATATTTTATATTGTCTGTAGTAATTTTAAATGGAGTTTTCCCTTTCTATCTCTTACTGCTGAGTTTTGTTGCAAATATATATAAATGCTGGTGATTATGTAATATTAAACTAAATAGAGGTTCTTATCCTATTATCATAAGAAAGCCACTTAACTTCTCTATGGCTCATAATTATCTGTAAAATGGGAATAATAATCTCAGGGCTATTGATACTCAAATGAAATAATTCTCTTAAAGAGTTTCTTGAATTTAAAGTGGTAGTTATCAAGATTTTTAAAAAAAATTATAGGTTTTCTATCTTTGCTTGCCAAAATCTAAGTACTTAAAAAAATACACAGATATAGAGGAATCCTTTAATGTCAGAAAAAAAATTTGTGCATATTTCTTTTTTAATTCAACAAGAAATATTTATTAAGCACCTAGTGTGCAATCAGGGTTCTCTGGTAGGCACTGGGAATACAAGATAAAAATTTTAAGGCTCCTTCCTTCCCTAATGCAAATTAAATTCTACTGTGATTCTACAGCTTATAAGCAGATAAATAAATTCTAGATAATTTGGAAGGGAGGGAACAAAAATAAAATATCTTTAACACTTGAATATAAGCAATTTACCACTTTGAAAGATAGCAATTGGCTATGTAAAAGTTCTTATTTCAGATTTGATAAGTACTTCAAACAAAATAACCCATTAGAAAGTACCAGTCTACATTAGTTTCTACTTAAGAAGGATAAACAAATCCTAGTCAGCTCCAGTTAAGGTCCTAATGGTCTCAGATGACCCTAAATTGTTCTTTCATTCATAAGTTATTAATAGGAGTTAGAGCTATAAGAGTCTTAGAGGTCTTCTACTCCTTGGCAGAGGTGTCAAACTTATGGCCATTGCTGCAGAAAAACTATCCAGTGTGGCTTGAACCATATTAAAATTTAACTTGGAAATGTTTAACAGAATAAATGAAAATAAAAAATGGAGATAATGTTAATTTGTGGTTTTCTAAGTCAATATGGGATCCATTTCTATTTGAATTTGACACCACTGTTTTAGTATAACTCCTTATATTTGAAGAAATTGAAGTTCAGGGAGGTCTCATCTCCAATACCTAAGGTTATAGGCCAAGTCAGAACCTAGATTAGAGCTACCATTATTTACATGGAAAGGTGAAATTGTCTTAAAGTCAGCAAACTCTTCTCTCAGTTGAAGGCTAAGAAGGCTAAAATCCCTTTCCCTGTTCCCATTCTCTACTCTTTAATCTCCATTCATCTGAATCCCTTAGCCCACTTTTGCTCTCCATTGTTTCTAATGAAAACTGAGTATACTGTTAGCAAACTCTCCTTTTTAAAAGATCTCTTCATTTTATCCTCCAGTCTAATGCATTTCTGAGATCCTCTCCCTCTCTACCCCTTCTCTTGCTCAGTAAGATACTGCTACTATGCTGGATGAACCTTTGCTCATTTCTCCTGATATGCATGGATCAACAAAAGGAGTTTAAGTTTATTCTTCCTTGCTCTTCTTTGTCACTTCCAGACTCACTTTCTGTTGATACCATTCATCAACCTCTCCTCCTTCTGGGTTTACTCTATTGCTTATATCACCTATATCGGATTGTTGCTGAAACTGTTATTCTTCCTCTCCATTCAGTTCCCTGGATTTGGTAGCTTCAAAATGCTGAAGTCCATGAGGGATGGACTGGAGTCAATTCATACTGGCTCAGGAGGGTAGATTGTTAAATTTCCAGCATATGCATTTACATTTTGGAAATAAGAAATACTACAAAAAAAAAGTTTGGTTTATTGTTTTGTTGACTATATAAAGTTATTAAACTGATGGTGAAAAATTTAATAATGCAGATTAGACTTAAAAGGAGGTAGTGCATAAATTTTTTCAGTCAGTTGTTAAACACTTACCAGTGCAACCCTGCCCATAACTATTCTATCTCCATGGTTCCAAAACTTTAATATTCTTCTTTCAATCCATAGCCTCTTGGGGCAGCTGGGTTGCTCAGTGGATTGAGAGTTAGGCCTAGAGACTAGAGGTCCTAGGTTCAAATCTGATGTCAGATACTTCCCAGCTGTGTGACCGTGGGCAAGTCACTTGACCCCCATTGCCCACCCTTACCACTCTTCCACCAAGGAGCCAATACACAGAAGTTAAGGGTTTAAAAAACAAAAACAAAAAAACATAGCCTCTTCTGCCTGACTCCTCTTAATCTTATTCTCAATCAACCAATCAATATTTATTATGGGCCTATTATGTGCCAGGCATCCCTGCCCTCAAGGAGTTTACAGTCTAATGAAGGAGGCTACAAGCAAACAAAAATATACAAAAATATGCAGGAAAAAAAAGGAGATAATTGGGAGGGAAGCACTGGAATGAAGAGGGAATTGGACAAAGATTCCTGTAAAAGATGAGTTCAAATCCAGCCTTAAACACCAGTTGTATGACTCTGGGCAAGTCATTTAACTCTGTTTGCCTCAGATCCTTATCTATAAAATGAGCTGGAGAAGAAAATGGCAAACCACTCCAGCATATTTGCCAAGAAAACCTCAAAAAGGGTCACAAAGAGTTGAGCAGGACTGAAAGTATGTGGAGGACAGCAATAACAAAGGAAGCCAAGGAAGTCATTAAGGGTATGGAGGGGGCAGAGCATTCCAGGTGCAGAGGACAGTGGGGAAAATGCTTAGGTAGAGAGATGGAGTGGCTTGATCACATAACACTCAAAAGGCCATTGTCACTAAATTGAAGAGTATTTAAGGGACAAGAAGTAAGAGATAAGGAAGAGGCTAGGTTATGAAGAGCTTTGAATGCTAGACAGATCATTTTATATTATTCTGGAAGCAATAGGGAGCCACTAGAGTTTATTGAGAAGGGGAGTAGTATGATCTGACTTCTACTTTAAGAAAATCTCTTTGGTAGCTGAATAGAGTCTGAACTGGAGTGGGGAGAGATTTGAAGCAGGTAGACCCACCACCAAGATAGTGCAGTAATAAAGGTGTAAGGTGAGGAGAGCTTACACTAGAGTGGTGGCACTGTCAGAGAAGAGGAGGGGACTTATTGGAGAGATGTTGCAAAGGTGAAGTTGACAGGCTTTGGCAACAACTTGAATGGAGCCTGGAGAAGAGATGATAAAGAATCCATGATGATCCCTAAGTTGTAAGCCTGAGGAGCTCAGAGGATGGTGTTACCCTCCACTATAATGGGAAAAGTTAGGAGGAGGGGAAGGTTTAGGGGAAAATATAATTAGTTCTGTTTTAAACATATTTGCTAAAGAAGTCTACTCTTCATTTTCATTGTGATTTCCAACTACTTTACTCCTCTCTTTACCCAATTAATTTCCCTTGCTTTAGCCTTACTTTCCTCAGTCTCAACCAACATTATACTATTCTCTACCCTTGAATCCCTTACTCATTGGTCCTTTTTACACTTCTGACTAGCCCCTTCTCTTAGATATTCTCTCCTACCTGAATTTTTCTGACAATATTCTCCACATTCTCTTCCTACCTGTCTGACTGTTCTCTCTTAGTCTCTTTGCTGGATCATTATCCATGACCCATCCCCTAAATCCAGCTTACCTTTCTGTTTTGGCCAAGTATACCTCCATTACCTAAGACAGAAGTTCACAATCTTGATTCTTCACTCTTCCGCATTCTCCATTTCTCATTAGTTATTAAGTCTTGTGCAACCTATCTTCACATCTCTAGTATCTAACCTTTTTTTCTCCCCTCACACAACCATCACACTTATTCAGACCTTCCTCACCTTTACATGGACTATTACAAAAGCTTCCTGATTGGCCTTCCATCCTCTAGTACTCTAGGTCTTTAGTGTCTACCTTTTTCTCTTTTCTCTCTGTAATATCTCTTTAAATTTCACTAGTTTCCATGACTTCATTTATCTTTACTATACAGATGACTCACCAACTCTACATACCTGGCCTTTATATGTCTCCTGAGCTCTAATTGCATTATCCAGTGCCTTTTGAATAGCTCAGTGTACCTGGATAATTTTATGGCATCTCAACCTCAACATATACAAAATGGAACTTATTTTTCTCTTCTAAAAAAACCTCTACTCCAAACCTTACTCTTTGTGTCAAGTGAATTACCATCCTTCCAGATATAAGTTTACAAGGATGGACTCAACCTCTCACCCTTACTTGTCACTCCTCCCCAACTCCCATTTCTTATCACTGCCACATCTTGTCCAGTCTATTGACACATCTCTAGCATATAACCTTTTCTCTCTGCTCACAAAACTATCACATTGATTCAGGACTGTCTCATCTTTCACATGGACTATAACAGAAATCTGGGTCTCCTAGATTCCCATATTTTCCTTCTACAATCCATATTGTAAATTGAAGTCCCTAAAACATAGGTCTCGCTGTCATTTCCTTTCCTCTAGTAGCTTTAGCAACTTCTTGTTGCCTCTAGGATAAAATAAGTCTTCATTTCAGCATTTTAAGCCCATTACAAACTAGCTCAAGTATATATTTCCAAACTTTCTTCCCTTCTTTTCTCCGCATGTATTCTATGTTTCAGTCAAGTCAGTCTACTTGCCATGTTATCCACATGACCCGATTCAAACATACCAAATCAAGGCTATGTGCCTCTGCACAGGCTATCTCTTGTCTCCATGCTTGGAGTGCTCTCTATACTCACTTCTGCCTCTTCAAATCCCTAGTTCCCTAGAAGGACGATGTCAGGGGCCATTTCTATGCTAGAACTTTCCTAATCCTCCAGTTTTTGGTACTCTCCCAACCTCTTCTGAAATTGCTGTATATGTTCTTTGTATTTACCTAGCTGTATGCTGCATCTTTCTGCCCAGTAGAAAGTAAGATTCCTAAGGGTTGAGGCTCTTTCCTTGCTGCCTTTGTTTCCTCAAAGCCTATCTCAGCAGACAATAGCAGGGATTTAATAAATATTTGTTGCATTAAACTGGTGAATTTAAAACTTATGAAGATCTATAATCCTCCCTATGTGACTCTTTCCAAAGGTGCTTATCACAGCCTATTTATGCCTTCTTACATTGTGTAGTTTATGTTGGTGTCTTTCTATAAATCTACTTGACATTAAATTAAATTAAATTAAAATTCAAAGGAGTGCTTCTACAGTCATTGATGAAGAAAAGTCTGCTATAGTAATTTTTTTTTAATAATCCTTACCTTCTATCTTGGAGTCAATACTGTGTATTGGCTCCAAGGCAGAAGAGTGGTAAGGGTAGGCAATGGAGGTCAAGTGACTTGCCCAGGGTCACACAGCTGGGAAGTGTCTGAGGCGGGATTTGAACCTAGGACCTCCCATCTCTGGCCTGGTTCTCACTCCACTGAGCTACCCAGCTGCCCCCTTATAGTAATTTTAATAGGTATTTTTTATCTGTTCATTACCCTCTTCCAATTTCCTTCTTAAATGGCCTTGGGATGATTTGGATTAGTTGGATCTTCAACCAAAATTTTTTTTTTAAACCCTTACCTTCCGTCTTGGGGTCAATACTGTGTATTGGCTCCAAGGCAGAAGAATGGTAAGGATAGGCAATGGGGGTGAAGTGACTTGCCCAGGGTCACACAGCTGAGAAGTGGCTGAGGTCACATTTGAACCTAGGACCTCCTGTCTGTAGGCCTGACTCTCAATCCACTGAGCTACCCAGCTGCCCCCTTCAACCAAATTTTTTGTAAACTTTTTTTTCTTCTCTTGCTTCTTTATGTTCTATGAACCAATATTGTTCACTATCTTCTATCCTTCTCCATAAGATTGTTATATGTTAATTTATTTTCTAAACTAGTGTTTCCCAAAAATGCCTTATCTTCTCATTTGGAAAAGAAGTTAAGCACTTCCTGACTAAATCTAGGTACTTTTGGTTAAATTTCCTTGGAAAGCATTGACTCTTTCAATGTTTGTTCTTTTATTCACTTCCCACTTTTTTAGAGTTAAATACGTTTAACCAATCAGATCAGAGTTGCCACGATTGCATATCATGTCTCTTCAATTTTATTTCTTCTTCTGACTACACATACGGACAGCCAATTCAGAAACGACCTTCCACATTTATAATCAGTCATTTCTTAAAATATGACTTAACAGATCTGTGTGCCTTTTTTTAGTGTTTGCCACATTTTGTGACTCATTATGCTCTCTCTTTAAAATATTTTGATAATCTTTTCTTTTTTTCTCTGACTCTTTTTTCCATCACTTCCCAATGAATCCATTTCCTCTGTTTCCTTATAGAATCCCTATTGTAAAAGCAAGTATAGTCAGGCAAAATGAATCAACATTTTGACTATATCTGAAAATGTCTAATTCTTCACCTATTATCTATTACTTTTCTGACAAGAGAGAGGAAACATACCTTAACATGTGCAAATGCCATGACTAATGACTTCATTGATCAGGGTTCTGGAATCTCTTAATGTTACTCTCTTTTATGTTATTGCTTATTCTTTTAGGTAGTCTTGTCAATCTCCAGGCTCTTATTTCTTACTTCTGAACTATTTCCTCCTCATGCTCACCTTTACACTGAAGTCACAAAATATTAAAATGTAGGTTATTTTCATTTGGAAATGTTAACCTTGAGTATTACAAGTCAAAATGACCAAGTGTCCCATGAAATTGTCTTAGTTACCTTCTGATAAACTCATTCCTTTATTTGTATTCTTCTAGGAGAACCCAAACCATTCTTCTTAGTATTTTACCTTCCTTTTGTTTTCTTATTTTTCTTTATATCAAAAATGGCAAGATCTGTATGGTCTAGTTTCTCCAATAGTAATGTACGCAATAGTCATTAAAAATCAACACCTAAGTTTATGTTTTTAGCCAATCTAAAAACTATGGGATTCATAGTACTCTGGAACTTTTTCTATCACTGCAACAACAACAGAATGATACACAGGCTCGAAGATCAATCTGTAGTTTTCTTTTTTCATGGATTGCTGAGGAGAAATGGTCCTTGGCACCAAATGTCCTAATCACCAAATGTCTAGATTATTGGTTATGAGTTTCTATGCACTTAGCCATGCTGGTCCTCAGAAAACAAACTCAGGTTGTTGCTGAGATTATACTGAAACCTATCCCATCTAGTAAAGTTTCAATCACATATTTATTATCTGTAAGACCCTGGACAAGTCATTTAACCTCTGTCTGACATAGTTTCAATTCTAAAATGGGGGTCACAAAACTGCATACCTTACAGGGTTGTTTGTTTTTTTTTTTAAACCCTTGTACTTCGGTGTATTGTCTCATAGGTGGAAGATTGGTAAGGGTGGGCAATGGGGGTCAAGTGACTTGCCCAGGGTCACACAGCTGGGAAGTGGCTGAGGCCGGGTTTGAACCTAGGACCTCCTGTCTCTAGGCCTGACTCTCACTCCACTGAGCTACCCAGCTGCCTCCTTACAGGGTTTTTGCAAGGACCAAATCAGATAATATTTATAAAGCTCTTAGTGCACTGTCTGACACAGAGCTGGTGCTTAATAAATGCTTATTCCCTTTCTTTCCCTAGAGCTTGTCAGAGTTTATGGCTTTCTGGCAAAACTCTTGAAAACCCAGGGTTTCCTTAGGGCCATGATGAAAGATTGGAATAGGACTGTCAAAAGATAGTGGAGCATATTATTATTATTATTATTATTTACCTTTACTTTCTGTCATAGAATTGATACAAGAATCAGTTCCAAGACAGAAGAGTGATAAACACTAGGCAGTTGGGACTAAGTGACTTGTCCAGGGTCACACAGCTAGCAAGTGTCTGGGATTAGATTTGAATCCAGGACTCCAAACCTGGCTCTTTATCCACTGAGTCACCTACCTGCCCCTACTGGAACAAGTTATAAAAAATTTGTTTGAACCCTAACATTTCTCCCCAAAATACAGTATACTAGCTACTACCCACAATTGTGAAGAAAAAAATTTATAACTCTAAGAGCATATATAAATGTGGGCTGCTATTTTCCTTTTTTTTCTTTTCCCCCCTCCTTCCTTGCTTATATCTTCTTAATATTGAGGCCTAAAATACAGATGAAAAGCAAGTGAAAGAGAAAAGGATGAACCAAAAAATGACAGAATTCTAGGCTCTTCATATAGAATCATAGGGGTTCTAGAAACCCCTATGATTCTATATGAAGAAATTTCTTCAACCCTCTCATTCTACAAAGAAAGAAATCAAGGCCCAGAGAGAGGTTAGGAGATGCCAAAGGTCACAAGGATCCATGTCTGTTGACTTGGAGTTGTTTAGATAGGAAGAAAAATGCCTTCCTGGCAAAATGCTTTCACTTTATTTGGTGCAAGACACCATAAACTCCCAATGAAACCAACACTGCTTAACTTTTATTTTGTGTAATGTTAGGTAAAGGCACTATTAAACTGCCAGAAAATTTCTTTTTTAATGGAGGCGAGGTGGTGATGAGAATCAAGAAGAGGTAATTTAGCATACATTTTATCTAAAAATTCACAAGCTTATCACCATTTTACATCATGTTGCTAAGGCTTAACAATCAGGCTGAATTTTGAAATTAAGGTTACAGAACACTTATCAAACACTAAAGAATGAAATCCCTAATTTTAGGCTTATTTGCATGTACTTTCTGCAGTATAAATTCCTTGTCTTTTAAGAGCTGTGAGGCAGTCAGGAGGCTACTCTTTCTATAAAATAGACAAATAGGAATTAATCCTCCCTGATCATTTTTTCTTATTGACTAATTGATTATGTCCAAAGGTAATATTTTTTTCTTTGCCTCTCTTATAAACACCAAGAACAGAGCCTCCCTTAAAATTTTGGAAAGGGGAACAATGATTCATTTGTTCAGTTAGAAGGTGGTAGTGGTTTTAAAATGGATTGACAATAAACCAAACGAGTTGACTCTTGGTCACAGCCTAAAAAGAAAAAGGTAGCAAGGAGAGCTGGGAGTAGTCGTGCCTATAAACTGATTGCAGAAGGTGGGGGGAGGGGGAAAGGAGTGGATTTATTTAATGAAAAGCATCAGAAAAGGTGGCATTTGGCTCCAGACATGATGAGTAAATACAGATTACAAAAATTATATATTTTGAAAAACATGCAAAGGTTCTGCATTTTCAGCAAGTTAGCAGTTTGTCTGCTCTGTTGTATTTTTTCCTCACAAAATAACGTGTGAAAGAATCACTGTAGGTAGCCCTGGACAGGAGCCGTTGGCTCTGAGCAAATATTTTAAAGTCTTGTAACTAGGGCATTGTTACCTCTGCATCGCTTGTCCCGTGGGACTCCAGCTCCTGTTTGTAAAAATGTGATTGGTTTAGCAAAGGGGTGGAGAAATGAAACACTCTTTAACAGGATATATTTAGTGAAATCACCGCCCTGGAAGTACTTGAACAAGAGAGCTTTTGTCCTGCCACTGAAATGTTTTTCATAACTCCATATGGGTCAAATATTTGAAGCCATTTTGATTTTTCCAATTCTGTTTTTTTCTGTTTGCATTTTTTTAGCCTAAAAGAATGCTGCATTTTCTGGGAGTTCATTTTGTATCAAAATTATTCTGTATTTAATCCCTAAAGCTCTGTTTGAAACAATCTTTGAGTCATAGAAATGACATTCAAGAAATTCTCAAGGTCCTTTTAAGAGTGCCTGGATCTCTATTGTTGCAGTACTCACTATATACTTGGGTTTCAAATTAAATGTTTTAGCTTCTGTACTTGAAGATTCACATTTTTACACAATATTAATTTTTCAGCCAAGATGCCAACACATTAAGTTCTAGCCTGAGTCCTTAGTTAAAATGATAGCAATACAGACTTTTGCACTGTTAAAAGAATTATTGTTTTAAAAATAACAGTGCCAACATACTGAGAGCTAGCTAGTTTTCCTCAAGATAATTCATAGTCTCCAGCCATAAAAGATTTATTTCTGTACTGTTTACTGTAGGTTCTTTGTAGCATAGTAAAGATGTGCCATATAATAATGGCTTCTCTTTCTTTCTTCTTTTTCAGAAAATGCATTGCAGGCTGTAATGTTAATCACCTTGAAGGGATCCTTGATTTTATGCCCAAATATTCTCATGGATAGAGATTATAATCCTTCTCCACTTTCTAATCCAGTGTGATTTTTGCTCATGTTTATTTCATCCATCCTTCCCACGAGCAGCAGACCTCACTTCTTTTCTCTCTTAGAATTCCAAAAGTATCCATGTGCCATGCAGGCAGTCCATCTGTTTTCATTACATGAGAATTTTATTTTGTTTTGGTTGCAAATAAGATTGTTTAGAAGGCAAAAAATCCCAGTCTCGCTGCTTATTTGCAAATGTATTTAGGCCAATAAAAGCATATTATGGACTACTTTACAACATTAGAATAAGTATTTTTTTTTTTTTTTGGTGAGCATAGCATGTGTGTGTATGTGAGCCAGTGGTAGACACTTCAATTATAGAATGATAGCTATAATTATAGTGGAATTTCAGTTTAGCAATAGAATCAGGAAGCAAGGATAAATACCCATGTTGTAACTAAGCTATTTTCTAGTTGGTGTAGATATTGGCACAATATTACATGCACAACTGAACTTGATTTGACCTGCATTAGAAATGATTCCACAATGTGCATTATACAGAATATAAATGAACTCCATCATAATTTATTTTCCTTTCTTTTTTTAGAAAAATGGATTTTTTTTCCTGCTAGTAGAGAAAGTTTGAATAATACAATACACAGCAAAGTATAAATACAGAATTTAGTGATTAACTGAAAGTGAAATAGCATAGATAAGAAACATTCAGAGATTTAGCTAATGAGCTATTTATTTATTTATTTGTTTGTTTTTGGGGGGGGAGGCATTTAGAGTAACTTCTGATGTTTGGGAGATAATTTTCCTTAGCATCTCTTGTAAGCAAGTAAAGGAGTCTTTGTGTTTTTTGTTTCTTGTCATCTTTGCATTTGAAAGAGGTAGTGAAGGCTTACCAAAACTCTACTTGAATGATCAACTTTTAAAAGAAAAGATTAAAGAGAAGAAGGAAATAGTTATTTTTCAACAGTAGGGGGAAGGAGGAAATGATACATTTGTTACTAAAGTTATTAAAAGCAAGTATTAGTATTGAGGTCTTTCACATTATTTTTATTTGAATATTTGAAGTTCAATACTTTCTAAATGTATTTCTTTCTGCTATATAGCACCTACTTATGTCATCCTATTTGTGTTCTAGACCTCCCAACTAAAATCCACTAAAAAAACCCAGTCATTATTTTATTCACATCTCATTTGCAATTAAAGCAACAGTTTATCACCTAGCTTAAAAAATCACTCACATTTATATGCAGCTTTAAAGTTAAAAAGTCTTCTTGCAACAGTTCTGTGAGTTAAGTAGTATACATATTATCCCTATTTTACCAAACATGAGAGACAGGATAGGATACTGAAACTACAATTTTTATTTTATTTTATTTTTTTCATTTTTTTAAACCCTTAACTTCTGTATATTGGCTCCTAGGTGGAAGAATGGTAAGGGTGGGCAATGGGGTCAAGTGACTTGCTCAGGGTCACACAGCTGGGAAATGTCTGAGGTCAGATTTGAACCTAGGACCTCCCATCTCTAGGCCTGGCTCTCAATCCACTGAGCTACCCAGCTGCCCAGAAACTACGATCTTTAGAACAGAGGTTTGCAGACTTTTTTGTGTGTTATATTCCTCCATGGCAATCTGATAAAGCTGATGAGCCTCTTAGAATAATACTTTTAAATGCATAAAATAAGATCTATATGATTACAAAGGAAACTATTTTGAAATACAGATATCATTCTTGTAGGCCTCCTCCAAAAACTTATTTAGAATATACAAATAGCAGAAAAGCCTTATGGATGTGAGTAGGAAAAGTTTAATCAGTACTCAAAACTTCATGTATATCAGTGTCCCATAGGATGAAACAATCTTAATATGATATTTATGGGATGAAATTTATTCTGTGTACATTTTAAAGGATCATCAGAAATTGCACTTTGAAATGAAAGCTAAGGGGCAACCAGGTGTTTCAGTATATAGGCCTTGGGAGGTCCTGGGTTCAAATTTAACTTCAGATACTTTCTAGCTGTGTGAACCCAGACAAGTCACTTGAACCCAAATATCTAGTCCTTACAGCTCTTCTACCTTGGAACCAAAATTTAGTATTGATTCTAAGATGGGAATTTAAATTTTCATTAAAAAAAAGAAAGGTTATAACTTTACTGACACAAATAGATCTTTATATTTTTTTATAAACCCTTACCTTCTGTCTTAGAATCTATACTGTATATTGGTTAGAAGACAGAAGAGTGGTAAGGGCTAGGCAATGGGGGTCAAGTGACTTGCCCAGGGTCACACAGCTAGGAAGTATCTGAGGCCAGATTTGAACCCAGGACTTCCTGTCTCTGGGCCGGGCTCTTAATCCACTGAGCCACCCTTTAAAATTTCTTATTCAAGGGGAAATTGAAATTCCTATAACTTGAAACAAGATAGAATCAATCGTGGAGTAAGAAGACTGGGTTCAAATTTCAACTGATACCTATTAGCTATGTGACCTTGGGCTGGTTATTTGACTTCTTTGTTCAGTTATTTTTCAATTGTGTCTGACTCTTCCTGATCCTATTTGTTTTTTGTTTTTTGTTTTTTTTTTGTTTTTTTCCGCAAAGATACTGGAGTAGTTTGCCATTTCTTTCTTGATCTCATTTTATAGATGAGGAAATTGAGACAAATAGGGCTAAGTGACTTGCCCAGAGTAACACAGCTGGGAAATGCCCAGGGCCAGGTTTGGATTCATGGAAAGGAGTCTTCCAACACCAGACTCAGCCCTCTATCCATCTCATTAACTTCTCAGGGCAAATAGCAACTCACTGAGACTGTAAACTGTAGAACAGAGGTAGATTGGTATTGGTTGAGGTAGTTTCCTCACTGGGGATTCCTTACAAGAGAAGCAAAATCAGAGATCTAGATCAAGAAAGAGTTACAAATAAGAAACTTGAAAATTAGAGTGAATAATAAGTAATAAGCTAATAAGTACCATTTCTACTGGTAATATAAAGGGTCTTTGCACTACACCTCATTCACCAGCCTTATCTCTTCCTGATGAGAGGTAGAAAAGGTGTACTGGGTAAGTCAGTTACCACTGGTTCAAAAATACTTGGACTGAAATTCTGCTTCTGAAACATTCTAGTTATGGGGCACGAGGCAAGATATTTAACCTCTCAGTGACTCCAGGCTACTTTTACAAAATCAAATTACATTTTAAGGACTATTGCAGTTGCCTTCTTGGTCTCTTTGCTTCAAGTCTCTCTTCTGTCCACTGCATTCTTTACTCATTTGATACTGATTTTTAAAAAAAAAAATTTACTTTTAAAAATTACATTATTTTTTCAAATACATGTAGAAATAATTTTTGACATTTGTTTTGACATTTTGCAATTCAGATTCTATTGCTCCTTCTCTCCTTCCTGGAGAGGATAGTCTGATATAGGTTATTCTAGTGCTGATAGGCTGATTTTAAAATATGTCCAACCATGTCACCCTTCTTCACCAATCAAAAAACTTTATTATCCTAGTTTTTTTCTAGGACCAAATGTAAAATCCTGACTGGTTTTGGAAGCTCTTCATATCCTGATCTTTTCCTGCCTTTCTTATTACACCTTATACTGGGTCCAATAAAAATGTCTTCCTTGCTGTTTACTAACATGACACTCTATCTCTTAACTGTGAATTTTCATTGGCTTGGAATTCTCTTGCCTGGAATTATGTCCCTCCTTATGCCAGCCTTCTGGCTTTCTTCATGTCCCAACTAAAATCTCACCTTCTCAAGAAGTCTTTTCTGGTCCTCCTTAATGTTAATGCCATCCCATGTGTGTGATTATTTTACTTTGTAAATATTTTGTTTGTAGGTAGTTGTTTACATGTTGTCTTTCCTAGTAGATATGAGCTTCTTGAGAGCAGGGACTGTTTTTTGTCCACCTTTGTCTCTCTCATAACTTAAGCACATTGCCTGACACACAGTAGGTGCTTAATAAATGGTTATTGATTTTAAGGAATGACAGCATACTTGGAATCAAATGAATAACTTATGAAGGGAATTACTCTAAAGGGGATTTGAATACATGTTTGAGTTTTAAGTATGCCATTTAAAAAGGAGTCATATTACTTCAATACCATCCATGACTCTAAAAATAATTAAAATGACATTTTAATTTTTATTTACAATCACTTGCATTTATTTCCAGAAGAAGCCTAGTTAAATTAATATTTATGTTACCCTTGTGAGATTAAATATCTTAGTAGCTAATCAAGTCTTTGGTAAAGCTGAGATTAAAATACGGAGATCACAGATCTAGATCTCTCAGTGACTGTAAAATTTCTTTTATTGTAATTGTTCACTTGTTTTCAGTTGTGTCTGAATCTTCATGAGTTATGAAGTGGTTGGTTTGCCATTTTCTTATTACCATCATATTTTTTCTTGAGTATACTGTTGGAAGAGTTCATATACAGCACAGTTATTTAGTTGGTTACAAAGATATTCCCAAGTAAAAGGAAAATATCTCACTTCTAAGGCATTAGAATAGAAGAATTTCCACTCTATCTTTCTAAATGAATAAGAAATTTCTTACCTACTTCTAAGGCATTAGAATAGAAGAATTTCCACTCTATCTTTCTAAATGAATAAGGAAATTTCTTACCTACCTTAATCTCCCCAGCACAAATAGACATAAACACACACACACACACACACACACACACACCCAGTACAAAATCATAAATATTCTACCTTTTGAATTGCATCCATATTCTGAAATTGGTTGAGTCTACATTAGGTGTTTTCCAAAAATACCCCATTACTTGATCCAAAGCACGTTTTTTCCTATTCTTTTCCTTCTATTTGTATAGGCTGAAAGGAATTATTTGGGACCAAATGGTATAATGAAAAACACCATAGGCTAGGAGAGAGAAAACTAGAAAGCAGCAGAGTATAGAAAGCTTATTAGATTTGTAGTCATAAGACACAGGTTCAAATCCTGACTCTGCTACTTATTGCTTATGTGATCTTGGCCAAACCAGATCATTTTGAGCCTTTGCCTATAAAATGAGATGTTCTGATTAGATGATATAGCTTTCAAATTCCATTATCTGCTATTATAAAACAATGAGTTGTCTCTGGAGTCAGACTTCAGACATTCTGGGGGGTGAAGAGGGAGAGGTCCTAGGCATCCTAAGAACACTATACATCTCAAGGACACTTGGAGCAGGGGTTCTTAAATTGGAGTCATGGATTTGGATTTCAAAATGCATGTGAATTAAAATTTTGATGCCTGGATTTCAATAAAATTGGTTTCCATTGTGACCCTGTGCAATTTTATGCATTGAAAAATATTCTGAGGAGTTTAACAGATAGCCAGGGGTCCATGACAGAATAAAAGTTTAAGAACCCCTGATTTAGACTAATAAGGATTTCCTATTAGCTAGAACTCTATTTTAGTGGCCCTTCCTACTTTCCCCCATCCTACTTCCTCAAAGCTATGAAGTTACTTGTTTGAGGATTAGAAATTAAAACTTCCTTTATCCATATGGCCTTAACCTAGAAATACCTTTGAGGAAAAGGGTCTTTTAAAGTATAATTGCAGACCAGGTTACCCCAAAGTATCCCTGATATATGAGACAGCTTCTTTAATGCCTTAGAAATCCTATTCTTCAAGTATTTGATATTACTGTAATCCTCCAAAAGGCTGAAGAGAGAAACAAAGGGCATCATAGAGACTGCATTCCTGGCACTGCTTTCTAGAAGATGTTTTAATTGAAGGACAACTAGTATTCCAATTGCTCACAATGGTTAAGATTTGTAATATGACATTTGCTAGCAAAGTAACATTTACATGAGTTTTTGGATCAAGTCAACAGAGCTGCTATCGGAGGATTAAGTGACAGGGCTGCTCAGAATAGGTACCTGGGTGACAGCACCAATGCTGAAAATCCTTTATTCTTCTGTCGAACAGCTAGCTGTCAGTAAGGAAGGCTGCATTGCAAGCTACCTACCAATATGACTCAGCCAAACGTGCTGTCAACATTTTCTGCAGGATATTCCATAGGACGGATTTTTGTGGTGACAACTGTGGCCATTGCCCCTTAGTTTATCAAGTGTGATAATGTGGACCAGTACAGAAAGCACTGACTGGAAGAAATGGAGCTCCTTTGTCCCAACAGCTTGTTATGATATCGGTAAGTGATTCCACGCTTCACTTTTTTCTTTCCTTGCTTCTCAAATCTTCTTTCCCTCATCTCTAAGATAATCCAGCGTTGCACAGAGCAATTCTCACCTTCTCCTGCATTTAATGATGTAGAGATCAATGCCTCTCTATAGAATATATTAAGGAGAATTGTTTTAAGTCTAAGTGTATTCAGCTTGGTGGTAAATTGGGAATGAAATATTTTTTGACTAGAATCTCAGTTTATAAGCAGAAAAGTTAATAATTATCAGGCACCAAAAACCTCTGACAGAAGCACCAGGAATGGCCCAGAGAATGCTTTCAAGGACAGAGCTACAAGCTGACCTTGGGACACAGAGGCATCATTTCTCCAGACTTTGGTGCATTCTGTGCCAGAAACTTCCAACAGTTGATCCCAAAGCCCAATGCAAAAGACTCCTAGGGACAAACCTCATTTGTAACAATCTTCCCCAGAGTTGCAAGGCTTTGTCACAAAGGAATCTCACCTAGCTAGTTATTTTGTTGCTCCTCCTTCCAATATAATCCTATTTACAGCTTTTGATTAAAGGCTGGTTTGGGGGAGCCTCAGCTCAGAGGCCTGTGAACTGTGCTTTTAAATGCTACCTAAAACCAACCTGGGTGTGGAAAAGCAGCTGGTGCCTGCATTGATGCTTCTGGCACAAGTTGCTGTATTTCCTGTCTTACAGTTCAATTTCCCTACTTCCCTAATTGTGGTAACAGGAGGGAAAGGGGAATACACCACACACAGGGAAAGAGAGCACTAATCACGGAGCATAGAATTTCAGAACTAGAAAGAACGTCTTCGTCTTCCAACCCCATTGTTGAACAGATGAAGAAAATGAGCCCAGGAGAGAGGAAGTCACTTGTCTAAGCTAGTTAGAGCTAGACAGAACCCAGACTGTAACCCAGGTTTCCTTTTCAAATTTTTCCATTTTGTCACTAAATATTAAAGTGAGAAGAAAAAAATATTTTTATAACATCATATAAGATTTCTAGTACCTTTCTTCCCCTCCTCCCACCACTAACTTGCCTTTCTTATATTTTAGAAATTTTTACATCCACTGATATGGGCACACTTTGTTTTCCTCAATAGAATGTAAGGTCCGTGAATACAAGGACTATTTCCTTTTTGTTATTGTATCCTTAGTACCTACCACATTGTCTGGTATGTAGTAGGTAGTAATAAGTATTTGTTGATCAATTGTTTATTATGAATAGTATTTCAAACTAGCTTCTGCAGATCAAATAATAGGTATATTATATGCTGCTGATCAAAACAGGTATAGTATATGCTGATGCAATTTGTGTGGCTTTGGCAAGTCACTTTTTCCTGCACCTCAATTTCCTGATTTAAAAAAATGAAGGATTGGAAGAAAGTTGGTTTCTTAGGTCCTTTCCTTCTCTAGATCTTTCATCTTTTCACTAAAATTTATTATTATTTCAGCAATTTCCCTCTTCAAGTTAAAAAAGCTGTTTTCAACAGTCTTAGGTCTCACCCACTTTGTTCACTCATTTATTTATTCATTTGTCTATTTTTTTTTAAACCCTTACCTTCCATCTTAGAATCAATACTGGGTATTGGTTCTAAGGCAAAAAAATGGTAAGGGGCTAGGCAATGGGGGTCAAGTGACTTGCCTATGATAACTTTTGTCTATTTTTAAACCCTTACTGATACTAAGTATCTGTTCAAAGGCAGAAGAGCACCAAGGGCTAGGCAATTGGGGTTAAGTGATTTGCCTGGGGTCACAGAGCTGGGAAGTATCTGAGGTCACATTTGAACCCAGGACTTCTCCTCTCTAGGCCCAGCTCTCCATCCATTGAACCACATTAATTTATCCATACAGTTTAATCCAGAAATATCATTTATTTTAAGTGGTGAGCACCAAATGAAATCATCAAAAATTAAATTGATTATATTTTAACAAACAGGAAATAACATTACTATTGCAGGAGTCATTTCTTTTTTCTTTTTGACTTTTAAAACAATAATATTTTATTTTCCCCTCTATTACATATAAAAATAATTTTTTACATTAAAAAAAGTTTTGACAAGGGGCAGTTATGTGACTTAGTGGATACAGAGTCAGGCCTAGAGACAGAAAGTCCTGGGTTTAAATGTGACTTGAGGTCCTTCCTCACTATGGGACCCTGGGCAAGTCATTTAACCTCAGTTACCTAGCCTTTACTGTTATTCTGCCCTGGAACCAATATTTAGTATCAATTCTAAGAAAGAAGGTAAGGGCTTAAAAAAAAAAAAGTTGGCAGATCTATGGAGAAGGGAAGAATTTATGACCAAACAAGAGAGAGAGAACATAACAAAATGTAAAATGAACAATTTTGAGTATATTAAATTTAAAAAAGTTGTTGTACAAACCAATAAAAAAAGTTTTGAGTTCCAAATTCTCTGCCTTCTTATCTTCCTTTTCTCCTTCCCTTCCTCTTTTCCTCCCTCCCCCACTCCATGAGACCATAAACAATATGATAAAGATTTTACATGTGTGATCATGTGAAACATTTTTCCATATTGGTCATTTTGTGGAAAAGTTCTCAAATTTAAAAAAAGAAGAAAGAAAATGAAATATAGTACATTTCCGTTTCTATTCAGACTCTGTCAGTTCTTTCTGAGAAGGCAGATGGCATTTTCATCATGAATCACAGGAATAATTTCTGATTCTATTCTCTATGGATAGTCAAACTACAGACTGAATAATGCAAATATTAAAATCAATTCTAAACTGGAAGAAAGAATAAAACTTAAAAGATATGGCATGCAGTTGAGGGAAGGCAACAACTCTAGTCTAACTTATTTAACCCAGCTGTTGTCACTAACAAATAGGAAATGGATAGAAAAGCAGACATTGAGAGAGACTAGCCCTGTTTCCAAAGGAAGATTAATTAATATAAAGCAGTCATCAAAACAAGGAGAAGAAAATAAACTACAAAACACTTCAGGTAACAAACACTTGACTTCTTTGTCAAGTAGAAAGAACTAAGGCATCTAAATGCAAAATTAATTTATAATATAAACTTGTGAAATTTCTTAGAAGATTGGCAGAAAATAATATTTTTGCTCAAAAGTAAGGAATTGTAGCCAAAAAAAAAAAACAAAACACCAAAAACTCAAGTTTATAGAATTTTTAGCAAAAAATCTAAACTAAATCAAAACCATCTTCAGGACATTTAAGGATGAATATGGAAGGACAACAAACAGATGAAAAATGAAAAAAAATCTGTAAAGATTTTTATAACCAATTCTTTTCAGTATTAAAACAATGGAACTAAATGTATTTAGACTTTAACATTGTAGCTTCTGATGTTGTACACGAAAAAGTAGAAATTGGACTAATGACAATAAAGATAGGTAAATCAACTAGACTCTTCTCAGTATATTTTGCCCACTGTGATTATTGTTTGTTGATTATGAAAAACATTTTATTTTCTAGAACAAAACATTGCTTTAAAGCTCATGCAAAAAAATGCCTTCCATTCTTGCATTAAAATCATTCAGGATTCTTTGAAAGATATACCAACTGAATTCACTCTGTTCAATGGCCTTGAATAATAAACATTAGGCAAGGCATAAAATAGGAAGAGGTATATTTGCCAGATGTGTTTGCCACTGTGATGGAGATGATGTAGTGCAGAGTCCAAGTTGAAAAGGAACTCTCTGTGAAAGATGAGGTCCTCCAGATGCTTCTGTCTACAGATGGCATTGTGTTGATTGCATCAAGCCCAGAAACATTACAGACACTCCTGAATCTATAAAAGATCTGTAATCACTCAAAGGAGATTGTCCCATCTATACAAGAAAGTCAAAGTGAACAAAGATTGTCTATAGACAGCCTATAGAGCTCATCTATCAGTATTTCTGGAACAGACATTATCTATGAACAACAACATATTGATCCCAAAGTTGAACAAACCATATAGAATGGGCTAGTTTATCTTTAGGAAATTCCAAAGGACTTCTAATGGCCCCAAACTTACCATAAAAACAAAGAATCTTCTTTTTTTTAACTAGTTTTCTACCAGCATTGCTATATGGCAGAAAGACATCAAATCCAATAATCTCCAAAGAATTAGCAACGAATATTATACTGAAGGCAACAATGAGTTACATGGTAGGAGTATGTAGGCTATAATACATAATTCATGAGGAACTCCAAAGTACAGAAGTAAAAAATATCAATTAATTTTATGAGAAGGAAATATGGATTTATCATGTGGAATAAGTTAGAATGACAGGTAAATAGTCAAAATGTTCCATTTGTACTCCCTTGATATTAGGAGGTATCAAAGTAGGGCTTCCGTACTTAAGTCTTTATATAGTTTCTGTCGGATCTAAAGGAGTACAGAATTCATGAAGCAGATTTTGGGGACACAGAATCCTAAACAGAAATGTAATGGGAATTAAAAGGAACTTTCCTAACCGTAAGTCAGATAATTGTCTGATACCACAGACCTCAAATAAACTTATGATATAGTCAATAAAAATAATATAGTTATTTTTAACCTGAGATATGTAGTTACCTTTTGTTGGTTGCTACCTGGCTTATAGACTTTGGCTAAATTTTAAAAGAATAGATTTCCCTCTGTCAGGTAGAAACTTTCTAGCTACTGAAATGCAGCCTATAGTTGTAGAAAGCATCAAATGACCTTGAAGAGGCTAGATTGCTGAAGCTATGCAGATGGTAGCTGAGAGCAGCCTGGAGACCAAGACACCAACAGAGGTGCTCACATGCCTAGCTGAAATGATGAACCAAAAAGAGAATGATATAGTTACATAACCAAAAGGCAGTGGCAATTCTGCTAGATTGAAGGTTTGAATTGCCCTGACCATTTGTGTCCCTATATGCCCTCAGATTTTCCTTTTCCCTGACCACCCAAGTTCCCTACATGTATACACAAATGTTTTCTGGTATTTTATGTTCTCTAGATGTCTTTCTTCTCTTCACCTAAAAAACTGGAACAATAATAAATAAACTGTCTATTTTAAAGAGCTATTGTGAAGATCAAATAATACAATGAATGAGAAAGCATCTTGAAAATTATAAAGTGATATCTCAATATACATCTCTGCCTCAAAGAACTTGTGATTTTTGTCAATATGGAAATTCATAGTACGGGAATTTTCTCCACTGACTATAGTTTATAGTTTTAGGAGAGTTAGCTGAGGTTCAAAAAGTTAAGTAACTTTTTTTCTGCCTCCAATCAAAATTCAGAATCATTCCTTATCTAGTAGTACCTTAGTATTTTTTACTAATTAGTTTTGTGACCTTGACCAAGTCACTTCCTATCTCTGGGCCTCAGTTTTCTTGCCAATAAAAAGAAGTTGGATTAAATTGTCTCTAAATGGTTTTACCAATTCTTACTCTGTGACTATACAAATTTAACCTATTTAATTCTGTAAGGGAAGAAACAGGTTAAATGACTTCCTGAAGTTTATACTGAGATTAAATAGTAGAGTGGAGATTCAAATTTGGGTCTTATTGCTCCAATTATATGTTTCCATTGGCACACGTAACATTCCAGAAAGAAATATTGAACTCTATTGAACAATTGCCTTTTCTGACTTTGATTATATTTGTTCTGAATAATTCACTACAACATAATGCTTTTAGATTTTATTTTTACCCTTTTTTATTTGCTGCTCTGCTGTTCTAAATTTACTTTAATTACATATAAAATAATAATTTGCTCTTATATTATCCATCACCCCTAAAAAGATCAGTGTAAAAAAAATGGAATTATAGTTATAAAAAGACATGAAATTTGTTATCAAAATGTAAAGGGAAAATGTAAAAAAAGTTTATCACTTTTTGATATTCTCATCTCCTCCATTCCAGAGTGGTTGGTTAAAAAGACCCTCTCTTTAATGTCCAAATCCAATCATTTTTTCATAGGATATTAGAATTGATAGTAATCTAATAGAAACAAAAGAAAAACATTTGTACTACTTAATGGATGAAGAATATGTGTAGAGAACTGGAGATATGTCCAAAGTCTTACAGCATGTTGGACACAAAGATGAAAACAGAACTTGACTATCTGACTCCAATTCCAATGTACTTTCCATTCCATTCTTCTGTTGGCAAAGTTAAATCCACATAGAAACATAGGGCTGAAATGAGTGGGCAATGAAGTTTGGACAAATAGACTGGATGTAGGACTGGGAACCAGAAGCTAATAGAACTGTAGTTTCACTGATACACTGTAGCACAATCGAATATAATGGACTTCTCTACTAGCAGCAATTCAATGACCCAGGATAATTCTGAGGGACTTATGAGAAAAAAACGCTATCCACATCCAGAGAAAGAACAGTGGGAGGAGAAACACAGAAGAAAAACTTATGATTGATCACATGGTTTGATGGGGATATGATTGGGGATTCAAACTCTAAGTGATCACTCTATTGCAAATAGTAATAATGATACATGTAAAACCCAGTGGAATTGCTTGTTGGCTATGGGAAGGGGGGAAAGAGGGGAGGGAAAGAACATGAATCATATAACGATGGAAAAATATTCTAAATTAATTAATTAAAATTTTAAAAAAGAACTGTAGTCTCAGCTATAGTAAAAATCTTATGAGAGCCACTTGGTACTCTAAGGTTGTTTTTTATTTTTTTTCCTTTTGTTGTAGAAAAGAGAAGATAATGACTATTTCTGGAATAAAACAGAATTTTAGAGCTTAAACAAACCTCAGCAGCCTTCTGGTCCAACCTATAACTGAAAAAGAAATGATATGAAAGACGGATTCTTATGGATTCTTATAATTCTGTAGGACTCAAAAAAGCAGTCTTTTTTGAATACCTGCATATTTTAAAGTTTTATTGGTATCTTTTGCATTTACCTCATACTAATTTCTGAATATACTTCTACCATCTTCTGCCCAGTAAGAATTCCCTTATAACAAAGATTTTAAAAAGAAAAAAATAAAATAAAATTCAGTTGAATACAACCAACAAAATGTCTGACAACAAACATAACATTTCATACTAGTGATTCCCTGCCTCTTTGATGAAAGGAATTTTGTCATCTGATCTATTGTATAATGTCCATTTTGTTTATTATTATTTCCATTTATCTTCTTGTAGTCATTGTTCTATATTGTTTACTTGATTCTCCTTGCTTTTTGTTAATGTAAGTAAAAAAGTAAATCTTTTTTATATGGGCACTTAGGTGGCACAGTGTTGAGCTTAGAGTCAAGAAAACCTGAGTTAACCTGAGTTCAAATTTTGGCCTCAGATACTAGCTATGTGACTCTGGGAAAGCCACTTAACCCTGTTTGCCTTAGTTTCCTCATCTATAAAATAAACTGGAGAGGGAAATGGCAAACCATTCTAGTATCTTTGCCAAGAAAACTCCAAATGGAGTCACAAAGAGTTGAACACAATTGAATAACAAATCTTTTTATGGCATACTAATTCCTTCAAATCTGTCAAACTAATTCAGATGGAACACAAAGGAAATTATTCTGTTTTTAAAGATACCCAGAAAGGAATATTCCACAAATTATTTCAATAATCTGTTCAGCTAATTAGTGGCTGTTTCCTGCAACTACTTCTTCATTAGTCTATGCCTTTGGGACCAAAAAAACCAAGCCTTGGAGAACTTGGAGTTTTATGCTATAATTCCAGCACTGCCTTTCCTGATGAGTCATCCACTTACACCTAGGTTTAGCCCCAGCCTTGATTCTTTTCATTCCCTAGCCAAATATTTCTTCATCAACTGCAGTGTCACTGCAAGGGTATCCCCTGCCTGTCTGTACTTCCCTTCTTCTTTTTCAATTTCTGGAAATAAACATATTATTAGCCAACTAATATATTTTGGAAAGATTATGCCAAGTCACTCCCCGATGACTTCCTTAGCTTCCTTATAATTAAAAAAAAACAACAAAATAACGCTCTTTAGAATCAGTTTTTCTATGTGCTATTTCCCTCTTTTAGAATACAAGCTCCTTGAGGACAGAGGCTGCCTCTGCTTTTATATTTTTATTCCCTATATTTAACAGTACTTCATTATCTCTTTCTCAAATATGAAAGTAAATTTAACATTATGGTAACAACAGCTCTATGTATGAGGGCCCATGTGCTGATTTCTTCTTCATATTCATAAGTTTACTTCACTATATCTCATGATCTTTTCTCATATTAATTGTTAAATTTTTTTCATGTATTTTATGTAGCTCTCCAAATTTTGAATTCTCTTTAGATATTAAAGAATAATCCCCCCCCAAATAATGCATTTTCTTACTTTTTTGCCAAATAAAAAAATAGTAAAGATTAGATCAACTTAATAACTAGTCCCCCTCAAATATTATCTCTTCCTAGATTTTTTTTCTAGTCTCTTTTTCCTATGCCTCCATTTTCCATAGCTTTGTATTCTTAGCCATGGAACTCTGATACATCATGTTACCAGTATTGTAGAGTTAATTTTAGTTTTAAATAAAAAATGTTTTAGTTGTAGGACCTTTGACAAGTTGGGATGGGGGAAGCATCAAACCTGTTATAATGTACCCACCTCAGTGGTTGCTATGAGGCTCAGTGAGATAATGTATGTAAAGTATGTTGAAAATTTTAAGCTTTGTATACATTAACATTCTCTTAAATGTGGTTAATTTCTTTTTGTTGTCAGTCTACAAATTTGTAGCAAATTGTCTTTTAGAGCTAGAAGGTCTTTTACTTATTCACTTTTATTGAGTTTTGTACAGTCTATTTTCTTTGTGATTGACCCTTATTAAATTAGCCTTGTAATTGATCTATGCATTATACTCAAACTGGATTAAACTTTTCTGGTGTCAGTTTTTAAATTTTGTTTTTCCCTAGGGAAATCTGTAAGGTGTGTTTTTTTTTAATCTCTTACCTTCTGTCTTAGAATTGATACTGTATGTTGGTTTCAAGGCAGAATAGTAAGGGCTAGGCAATTGGAGTTAATGACTTGCCCACAGTCATATAACTAGGAAGTATTTGAGGTCAAAATTGAACTCAGGACCCCCTGTCTCCAGACCTGGATCTTTATACACTGAGCCACCTAGCTTGCCCTGAAATGTGTCTTAACATGCTATAAACAATTTTCAGTTTCAGAAGCAAAAAATCTGATCAGCTATTGAAAATATCTTTGATACAGAATGAAAATGCTTACCTTTCCTTTGTAAAGAATGTCCTTGCTGTCTGAGACAGAGAGATCTAAAGTATATTAGGCCACACAATATAGAGAATGCAATTTCTTGTCATCTGAAGTTGCTGGCAGAACAAAATAAAATACTGCATTTCAGGAGCTTCATTTATTCCTATGGTGAAATACAGTTTTTCTTGTTTGCTTGCCAGTTCATTTTCTTAAAAGTAAAATAAATTTTTTAGGGGGAAATCAACATAACTAAATCACAGGCCAATTTTAACAGGCTCTAAAAACTATCACTCATTTGTCATACCAGAGAAGAGGAAACTACCTTATTTAGTGCAAATGAACCATAACTCCCCATAAAAATTGTTTTCTTATTTTTCTTATATAGGAAAGACATTCTGATGATACAGTTACTCTCTAGTATGGCTGATGACATAAGAATTACTATAAACATTCTAAACTGTAAAAAAAGAAAGCAGGTAATATCAAATATAAGTTGCTAAAAGTACAACCTTTATGAAAATTTCTACTTCATCTGCTAATAACTTTAAACCATAAAACAGCCAAAAACATTGTCTTTCTTTAATAGTCATGATGTGGGCAAGGCAGAAAATTAGGGTCTTGTCCAAAGAATTGACAGTTCAGACTGACTCCATGCTGAGGGAACAAGCATTAAGAGAATAGAGTAACAGAGTAACTAGTAAGAGAAGCAGCAAGTAAGGGAGGTAAGTAAGGGAAGGGAAGGAAGGGGGCAAAGGAGGAGATACGGTAAGGAAAGGGAGGTATGGGGGTAAGGAATGCTTTTTATCTGGATTCGTTACTAAGGAAGAAGTCACTTGTTTGGATGGTTGTTGCCCTGTCCTGTCCAAGGAACTGATGTCACTTTACCCATGGTTCACTTTGGTCTTCCCATGATTCACTCTGTTTGCTCACTGGGGGGAGGGGGAGCACACCACAATGTAAATAGATGCTAATGATATGATAAACACCTGAGGGTAACTTTAGGTCAAATTTTACTCTTCCTAGCACTGACCAAGGAAGGCAGTGATTGTGGAAATTGAGCAGTGTTTGAACCCAGTCCATTGCAATTGGGAATCTGAACCCCTTAAACCAAAGATCTAGGTTATGTCTAAAGATTAATGTAAGGAGTTTCCTCATAATTGTAAATCTAAGCCACCTATATGTTTTATCTGAAAGGTAGCCCCATACTAATCAACCAGTTATTATTTCTACATTCTTGTGATTATTTACAGCTACCTGGCAGGATTTGTGGGACATTTCAGCCCACATTGGTTGTAGATCTTTGGGTTCAAATCTGGCCTCAGACATACTTGGCTGTGTGACCCTGGACAAGTCACTTAACCCCAATTGCCTAGCCTTTACTGCTCTTCTGCCTTGGAGCCAGTACTTAGTATCAATTCTAATATAGAAGGTAAGGGTTCAAAAAATAGTTGTACATTTTTCAAGCAAATCAACTGAACACCATATTTAAATTTATCCTATTAACTAGCTAGCAAGCATTTATATGCTATATGTTCAGTGCTGCATGTATTGATATGTGTGGGGAAGAAGGTTAGAATAAATAGCAAACACAGTCCTTGCCCTTGAGCAACTTGCCATCTAGATGGGAATTTGTCATTTCCTGTTGTTTATGAGTAAAATAAATTTGAGAAGTATTAATTCAGATATAAGCATTCAGATATGGAAGCAAGAATAAAGAATCTTGATTTTAATAGAGGATTAATTTAATATAAGGGCAACCAGGCATTTTCCAGTGTTCTGGGAAGGTAACCTGACTTCTTTAAAAATAAAAGAAACAAAATAACCTCTTTCCAGAGTGAGGCATGAGAGAGAGAAAGAATCAACAGCCTTTTAAATTCATCCTGTGCTCTGGTAACAAGAGAATTTTCCCAGCATGCTTTGTTGAAGCAGACTGACCATGAGCACTTTAAGCAGGAAATGGGTGGGGGAAATGTCACTATGTCTCCTTGGACTAACCTTTATTTCTCCTCAAACTCTTCTGCATGAGTGGCATGTCCTATAATGATTCAGAAGGCTAAACTTTATTTCAATCTGATTTTTCCCAACAGCCCAAGTAGAAGATGGGCTAAAGTTTTGAGCATTCTTTTTTCTAAATCTGTACCTTTCCTTTATTCTCCACACAGAATATGCTTAGCTTCACTTAATTCAGGTTTTCCTCTCCATATGTTCTATTTCATTGATAACCTACAAAACATTTGTTTCTCCAAGGTCTCCTCTTCCTCTCCCACCTCCCCCCATATTCTGTAGTATCTTATGCAAAATTTGATGGCAGCTGAAATTTTTTTTGTTTGTTTTTTGCAATAGTACATTTATTTTTTAATTTTTGTTTTTGTTTTTTATTACATTTATTTGTTTATTTATTTAGAATATTTTTCCCATGGTTACATGATTCATGTTCTTTCCCTCCCCTCCTTCCACCCTCCTCCCATAGCCAATGAGCAATTCCATTGGACTTTACATGTATCGTTGATCAAGATCTATTTCTATAATATTAATATTTGCAATAGAGCGATTGTTTAGAGTCTACATCCCCAATCATATCTTCATCAAACCATGTGATCAAGTAGTTGTTTTTCTTCTGTGTTTCTACTCCCACTTTCTCTGAAGGTGGATAGGGTTCTTTTTCATAAGTCTGTCAGAAGGCATTTGAAGTTTTGATGAATATGCAGAAAGAAAACCTCTATAGAATTTGAGAGACTTCACAAATATAAAAGTACTGCTAGTAAACTGTAATCAATATAGATGGTCATATCAAAGGAATTATTCTCTGAAATCTATGTTAAAGATATTTTGATAATAGAAAAGATTAAAAGGTCTAAGTGCGGGTGTGTTTTTTAAAATCAATGTTGTCCATATTTTCAGCAGTTTCAGTTATGGGGTTTTCTATCTGTTTTGGAGGAAGGAACTACTTTTTATTTTCCAAAACCTTGAGATTATCCTTGGGTGGAAGTTGGAGCAGATGTCCATTAATAGTGAAATCCCTGAATTAAATACATATGTAGGGAACCAGTTATTACCCTCCTAGCTAGCCAGATGCTGAGGAAAGGAAATGGAATGGAGAGGAAGTTGTAAGGACAGAGACTGGCTTGAGAATATTTTGGGTAAGAAGCTCTGGGTTCATATTATACTGATGTTAATTTATTAAAAAATATGTGTAATTTTTTAGCTAATCAATTGTGTTTTCCATTTACTATAGTTAAAAATTCACCTTTTAAAAAAAACTTTTAACAATTATTTTCTATTTATGTTAAATGAATGTTAATGTATATATCATCAAATATGTGTTGTTTCTTTTAACTGAATATAAAAATTTATTTTTAGTTTGTGACACTTTTAAGATGTAATAGTGGTGGGATATGGTTGAGACCGGGTTTTTTTATACCATCCCTATTTGCCCTCTTCCTCTGACCACTGATTCATTGCTAAGTAAGTTTCCTTGTTTGATTCTATCCATCTTTTTTAGCTGCAAACACCCAAAAGAGTCTGACAAAACACCTCAGTTTTAGATGTCTCTTTTGGGGGAACCTACCCTCTCTATTGTCTGCTTTCCCCCTCAAAAGACAGTGTACTTAGATCAGCAATGATCTGTCTTTAAACACTGTTTATAAAGATAGTACAAACATTTAAAACAAAGGTTAATAGATCTTGTGCCCAGATCAAAAGGGTTCAGGCTATTAAGGGAGGTCATTGTGACAAAGCAGAAATATTCCTTTGAGGTCTGTAGTGGGAGGATGAGGAGGTAATGTCCAGTACAGCTTTTTTCCCAGTACTCCAACCAGATCTGCCTAACTCATTTCTTTTCCCTTAGGCTTAAGCAGCTTCTTGGGGCCTCCCTTTATCTAGCTCCAAGCATCTTCTGTGACCTAGTGGAATCTGGGTACCTTTTCTTTCTCATGGACTTACTGAATAAATTGACTTTTAAAGGTCACTTGAAGGCAGGACCTATCATTTCTTCATCCTGAGATATATTTTCCTTTCTGATTCAAAGAACTTGTTTATGAATCATGAAGAGATGACTTAGTGTGGCTTTAATTTAATTTAATGTAATCATATGGGGCTCCCTGCACCATTGGTATTTATCATCTTTGCACTTATTTGAATATAGTATTATATCTACATCGATATACACATGGCTATGACTATATCCTTATTGATTTCCTCAGTGAAATGTAAGGTAAAATGTAAGTTTTTTTTTCCATTTATTGTACTTGCACAATGCCTGTGGGCAACTAGGTGGTACAGTATATACAGTGGACAGAGTACTGGGCCTGGAGTCAGAAAGACCTGGGTTCAAATTTAGTCTAGGACATTTACTAGCTTTGTGACCTTGGGCACATCACTTAACTTCTACAGCCTCAGTTTACTCAACTGTAAAATAGGATAAAAATAACACTTATCTTACCTAAGTTGTAAGGGTCAAATGAGTTAGTATCTGTAAAGCCCTTGGCACAACACCTGGCTCAGCAAGGTGTTTGATAAATACTTGTTGATTGGTTAATTGTGAAAGACTCACTTTTTTACTCCTACAATCTTTCCACTGTTACCCAGGCACAGGTGTCAGGGATATTAATATATAAATTAAAAGTTAGAGTGGCTCTAATGCCCACTGAGCAAAAAAAAGACTTGGGACTTGTTCCAATATGATTAAGCTCTGAGTTTTCCATGTTCCTAGTTTTGTAAGTTTTCAGCCCCATACTTATTGTTAGATCTAGGGTAAGTACCTTTTTACTGGTTTATTGATTCTGATCTGTATGCCCATTTCACAGATTGTTTCCAATACTTGGACTACTGAAATTTTTGTATATGACAAGTTTTAGACTCTATTCTGTTTTGAACCACGAGCCATTTGGTACTAAAAAACACATTTTACAACATGAGGAAAACTTAGCAATGTGGAAATAGAGATCAAAGAAGTCAATGACATTTAATGTGGTAGCTGTCAAACAAACCTAGATAAAGGTATTTATATGAAGCATGTCTTCTAAAACAGAAGTAATTTTGTGACAAAATGGCTGAAATTTGACCTAATAATTGCTACTTTATTAGGATAATATTTAATGTTTTAAATAAAAATGTAGAAAATACAATATTTTGAAATGAGCTAATATGATTTGTGTAATATTTGCCACTGATCTACTCACAAAACAGAAAGTCCCCCAAATTGATATGGAAAACCTGAGTCTTTCCAGTTTACAACCAAAATTAGCCATTAAAAATGAGGTAAGCTTAATGATTTCATATCCCTTTATGACTGGGATTGGAAAGAGAACTCAAATCAACATCCAAATTTTATGTTTACCCAAAGTAAACTACTTTCCTTTTGGTTTAATTTTCAAGTCTATCTTCTTGAGAATAGTTATTTTAAAAGTTGCACTATAATTTTATTTAGTTAATTTCATTTTAATTAAGTGTTTAAAGTGCAAGAACATAAGGGATTAAAAGAGTCTTTCTCCTACAACATGCTTAGCAATAGCCTGCAACCAACAAATGGGGAAAATATTTTTAAAAATTATAATTCAACAGAAGACAATAAATATGTTACAAAAGCCAATTAATCAGTATATTTCCTGCAATTATGAAGAGGCTAAGATAATTATTAAATCCTCTTTGAGTCCAACTTTGGAAAGACTGGATAGCCATTTTTGTCAGTTATAATAACAATTAATATAGAAAAGTTGGAATGTATTAATAATAGCAAGTAAAAAATTCTGATAAGAAAGAAGATCTATTTAAGAAAGACTCCTTTTAGAAGTTATTATATATTTATATATTTTGATAGTTCAGAGATGTCTAAGTTCATCCATGTAGATTTGTTCTCTGTAAATAATTCAACAACATTTATTGAGTTCCTATTGTGTGCTAAACATTGGATATACAAATACTAAAAGGGAATATAGTTCAAGGCATTGAGTATAAAGACATAAAGAAAAAAGTATTGACCTCATGACATTTATATTCTAACTAGGGAGATATAGTATGTATATAATAAATGTGTAAATGTCGATACAAAATTATGTAATATCTAGAAGAGAATACTAATGCCTAACACTTATATAGCACCTTAAGGCTTGATAAGCACTTTATAAATATCTTATTTTATCCTTACAACAACCCTAGGAAGTGGATGTTATTTTTATCCCCATTTTATAGTTGAGGGGACTGAGGAAAAAAGACTTTCCTGAGGATGACAAATGAATTCAAGTCATCTTGACTCCAGGTCCAGTGCTCTAACCATTATTCCACCTAGCGGTATCAATGTTAATAAGGGTAGGGTTTGGGGGACCAGGGAGTGAGTGAAGAGGAATCAGGTACAGTCTATTTAGGGAGTGGCACTTCAGTAGTGCTTTGAAGGAAGAAACAGGCAGGTTGTTAAGGCAGATGAGGGAGTGAATTCCAGGCAGGTAATACATGAGTTGACAGAGTAAAAAAATTCCATACCTGAAAGTCCACCTGTTAATGACACTTTATGAATTTAGCTAAATTGATCTTCAAAAGATAGATGTGCAATCTCTTAGCAGTTGGACTTGAAGCTTTTCCAGCTTGGCAGGAGCTGCCAGAGTTTGTGTTTTGCTTAGTAACTGTCACCACCAGCCTTCTTCTGGCTCTTTTTGTCCCATCCCCCATCCTTACACATAGCTTATGAGAACTTAAAGTCACCTTTATGCCAGGATGAGACATGATCAAATGCCTTTAAAATATATCTCCATATTCCATAAATTCAAGGGAAGAATTGTGTTGAGTAACATAACAGAATCATTGCTTCTCATGTTACCAAGACACCTCAACCTTTGGATTCAAGGAGATCATTTATCTGCTAAAATTATAATTATTCTACTAAAAGATCTTGAGTAAGAATTAGTATTCCTTGCTTGGCTCATGCATGTGTGTATTTTAATTATTAAGGAAAAGCAATAATGGTCCTAGCACATTTTTATGAAGATAGTTTCAGTTATAATTTTTGAATAGTAATTCTTGCTATACTTAGGATAATTTTAGTTACGAATAATACAGATCACTACAAACTAATTTAAATTTATAAAGATGACTGGAAATTTGCTACTATCAGCTAGCAAGGGAATATGGTCAACTTTATTTATACATAAGAGCTGCTTGAAAGGTTATCTCCTTTATTTATTACTTACTAGAATTTATTATGTGCTCTGTCACTGTCAGAAATACTTTTACCAAGAGTAAGACAGAATCTACTGTAAGAAAAGTAAATCTTTGTTGTCCTCCTGACTAAATCTGAGAGGCAGCATATTGTGGGAAGAGAAGTACGGAGAGAACAGGATTGGAATACTGCTTTCGACCCTTATTACCTTGTGACCATGAAATAGCCACTCAGTCTCTCAGTACCTCAGTTTCCTTATTTAGAAAATGAAGTATCGATGAGATTAATATTGTAGATAGTACCTGCCTCACAGGGTTGTTGTGAGCCTCAAGGAAGATAATATATGCAAAATACTTTGTGAACATTAAAGTGCTAAATAAATGTCAATTATTATTAAATGTAACCATAAACTTCTTAGGATTTCCTTTATAATTTTCAATTACAGACAGCTGAAATTCTTAAGCAAGAAAGATTTATGAAAGTGATATCCATCTTGATTATAATTAACACCACTATGGAATGACCTAATGAAAAATGTGCAGCCCATAATTTTTTTTAAACATGGCATCCAAGGATGTTACATTTTAATTATTTCATTTTGGGATATTTGATGCTGTTCCTATCTTATGATGACAATATCTAGCATTTATTAGAACTTTAAGGTTCACAAAGCATGTTATATGTATTATTTATTACATCTTCACAACAACCCTGGGAGGTAGGTGCCATTATTGCTCCCATTTTATAAATTGGAAAACTGAGGCTGAAAGAAATAAAGTAACTTGCCCAGCCAGGGTAAAAGAGCCAAGAAATGTTTAAGGCAAGGTTTTAACCAATTAATTATTATTTGAACCCAAAATGATACTTCTCTTCTAGAACTTATGGGTCTATGATGTGGAACAGAAATTAGCTGAATTTTGCTTTTAAAAGTTCCCATTTTTGTCCTTTGAACCAAGCCATTTCCTGACTCCAGGTTCAGTGCTTATTTGTGATGAAACTTTTCCCTCTGAGTGAGGAGTTGAGTCCAGGTGTTTCAGGTACTTACTATTCCCCTTGGGCACTTGTCAGCTAGAATAAGAAAATTGTGTAATTGTTTTCTGAGAAAGTTATTAACCCTTAGTTGGAAACTCTAAATGTGGCATAGGGCATAATCTGTTTACTGTTCAACCTAGGAATGGATTCCAGCCCAATTCCTTCATTTCTGTCGAGTACAGTTCTTCAGAGTATGAGGTCAGCCTATGTTCAGTTTCTTCCCCTGTCCCTTTGTCAGAGAAGGGAAGAGACTCACTGAACACACTGGAGGAGGGCCAGAGAGAAATGCCACTCTATGCTTCCTAGCCCACTCCCCAGTTCTCTGTGTTCCCTGCCCTTCCCCCACCCACCCTGTTATACAGAGCCAGGCACTGAGAATGCTAAGCTTATGCCTACACAGAGCAGTGTAAAATGAGATATTCTGGCTGTGGAAAAGCTCATGAACATGACCAAGCCTTGGAACAAGTATTTCCTTAGGCAAGTCAGGTCAGGTCTGGTGAGTAACAGAGAAGAGTAGAGAAAGCAGGTAATCCTAGACACAGACTTGGCCCATCACAAGTTTTCAGCCCCAGGACCCATCCAAGAATAAATACACTGGTTGCTGAGAGACTTGGCCTATAGCTTGCCTTATTTGAGCAGGAGTCTTTTGAAAGAGCTAGTTTTCCTAACTCCCTAAAGGAAGAAGAAAGGGAATAAAATTGTACTTATAAAGAAAAGTGACTGGTGTTATTTTCTATTATTTCTTATTTATTAATGTCCCTATTATATGTTTACTAGTTCAGCTAGTCTTTTCCTGGATCTGTTAACACTATGAGCAACTGAATGAATACTCAAACCTGAATTAACTTAGTTTTTTCCAGGTATTTAAAACTTGGTGGCAAAGTAGAGAAATCAACACAAAAATTCTCCATGATTGTAATTTAAAACCTTCAGGGGCCAGAGGTGATCTATAGGTTAGATTTCCATTTTTAAGATCTAATTTTAAGAATCTAGTAGGAATGTGAGTTGTAGGGGTGGGGAGAAAAAAAAGAGAATGGAGAAGTATAAAGAATCCTTGGTGCACCTAGAGAAACTTTAAATTCAGAAAACATGAGGCAGCTAAAGAAAAGATTTATCTCTTGGTCCTAAGTAGGGATTCAGTGCCCAGAAAGGAAAAAATGCTGAGCATGGTAGTCTATGTCTGTAATACTTACTTCTAGGGTAGGTAAAGGCTGGTAGATTCCTTTGAGCTGAGCTAGAGTAGGGACAAATTTATTATGTCTATGCTAAATATGGCACCAATATTTTAAGATCAGATAGCTCTGATACATTCTCAATTCCCTGGTGTCTAATAGTGAAGTCAATAGCAGGGCCCTATTTATATAATCAAATATTATGTATTTAGAAAAATTTAAATGCAATAAGATCTCCTGTATGAAAACTCATTTGTAGAAATATTAAGTGACACTCTCAGATTTCCAATAATGGAAAACCCATTGCATCCAGAGCCATTCCACTTCATTTGTGGACAATCTGTAATTGTTGGAAAGGTTTCCTTAATGTATAATCTTATTCTTCTTCAGTGTAACTTCCACCCATTGTTCCTCTAGAGCCAAGCAAAATTCATCTAATTTCTGTTCAACATGACTGATCCTTAAAAACTTGAAGAGAAATAATTTCTTTTAAGGTCTTTCTTCACTTCCTTCAGCTGATCCTCATGGGGCATTAACTTTCTTTTTAGAATATTTTTCCATCGTTACATGATTCATGTTCTCTCCTTTCCCTCCTCCCTCCCTGCTCCCAGAGCTGACAAGCAATTCCACTGGGTTGTACATGTATCCTTGTTCAAAACCCATTTCCATGTTATTCATATTTGCAATAGAATGATCTTTTAATGCCAAAACCCCAGTCATATACCCATTGAATCATGTGGTTGATCATCTGTTTTTCTTCTGCATTTCTGGTTCCACAATTCTTTCTGTGGATGTGGATAGCATTCTTCCTCATAAGTTCCTCTGGATTGTCCTGGGTCGTTTCATTGCTGCTAGTAGAAAAGTCTATTACATGGGGCAGCTGGGTAGCTCAGTGGAGTGAAAGTCAGGCCTAGAGACAGGAGGTCCTAGGTTCAAACCCGGCCTCAGCCACTTCCCAGCTGTGTGACCCTGGACAAGTCACTTGACCCCCATTGCCCACCCTTACCAATCTTCCATCTATTAGACAATACACTGAAGTACAAGGGTTAAAAAAAAAAAAAGTCTATTACATCGATTGGGCCACAGTGTATCTGTCTCTGTGTATAAATTTCTCCTGGTTCTGCTCCCTTTGCTCTGCATTACTTCCTGGAGGTCATTCCAGTTCACATGGAATTCCTCCAGTTCATTATTCCTTTCAGCACAATAGTATTCCATCACCAACAGATAACCACAATTTTTTCAACCTTCCCCAATAGATGGACACTCCCTCATTTTCCAATTTTTTGCCACCACAAAGAGCATGGCTATAAATGTTTTTGTACAAGTCTTTTCCTTATTATCTCTTTGGGGTACAAACCCAGCAGTGGTATGGGGCATGATTTTTAATCTCCTTGACTTCTGAGAATTCTCCTTTGGAGAGACTACTACTTATCAAAGTCCTTCAGCAAATATTCCATCTAGAATTGAATACAATATTCCCAGTCGTAGTCTGATGTAGACAGGGACATCTCTCTGTGTGTGTGGACTCTGAGCTTCTGTTAAATCTGCTTAGGATGCCATTAGTTTTTTTGTTGGCTGTGCTTTATCCTTTATTCATATTGGATTTAGGATTTACTTAAAATTCTATTTTTTGTTTTTTGTTTTTGCATGAACTTTAATCTAGTCTCTATCAGAGCCTTGGAATCATTTTTGGCTCTTCTCCCTTCTCCTCCCCACATCCAATTCATGATAAGTTCTATGTATTCCATGTCCTCAACACCTCTAAAATTCATCTCTTACCTAATTAATGACATTCTTATTGGCCTCCCTGACTCCTATCTATCTCTCTAGTCCTTCACACTTCTTCACTAATTCATTGATCTGTGGGTTTGCCAGTAAGAGCACTCTCTCCACCAAAGCAGATCATCATCTCTGTAGATGTTCTTTAGAGATGCTATGGTTGAAAAATTCATGAACCTGTGATCTACCTTTCTGATTTTAACTAGGCCAGTCCTTGGATGATAGTCACACAATGTTACACTGAATGACTATTTCAAGTCTGTCCAGTGTGATAGGATTTATCTAAGTTTGTACTCACCTGGTATGGTCTTTGAGAAGATGAGGTTACCTCCACACCATGTTAAAGCTGACTTTATCTATGGGAGGATATTGCACATATAGCTGTCAACATAATCGTAATGCATTGATCTGACCATATCAATCTCTTCCTCAAAAAGTTCTTAATGTTTCCATATTACCTTTAAGATAAAATACAAAGTTCTTAAACTAGCATTTAAGGTCCTCCACAACATGGCTGTCAATTTACTTTTCTAATCTTACCTCACATTAATCCCTTTTAAGTACTTCATATTTTACCCAATTAGACAACTTACTGATTCCAAATCTCTTTCACATAGCTCAGTCCCATGCCTAGAATACAATCCTATTTAATCTTTACCTATTGAAGTCTTTTTCTTTTCTTAGGGCCCAACTCAAGTGTCACCTCCTTCATGAACCCTTCCCTGATAATGCCAGATGACTTGGTCTGAGTCTTTTCTTTCAATCACATTGCCTTTCAATTACATTTTCTTCTTGAATTGTATTTATTTATGTATTTGTAACATCCTTTTAGTAGACTGTAAGCTCCTAAAGCACACAATGTTGTTGCTAAATCTTTTTCTCTCTAATGGTTAGTAAAGTTCCTTATACACATATAGGAACTAAATAAGTGCTTATTGAATGAATGACAGGATCCTGTACTTCTGCAATTGTTTTTTTGAACTTAGGTATAGAATTTATTCCTATTAAATTTATTTTATTAGATTTACCTTATTCTATCTTGTGTGGATCTTTTTGAATGTCAATTCTTTTATCCAGTGTGTTACTTATAGTTCCCAGCTTCAGGCCATCTCAGAATTTTATCAGCATGCCATCTCTGCTTTTACCCAAGTTGCTGATAAAAATGTGGAACAGAGAAGGACCAAGGTCAGATTCCTGGAACACTCCATTAGATACCTCCCTCCAGGTTGACCTCAATCCATTAATCACTTTTCTTTAGGCATGATCATTCATTCTAGCAGTTCTGAATTCACTTAACTGTATTATGTACTCCACATCTCCTTATCTAATCCCCAAGAATATTGTTAGAGACAATTCTGCAGTCACTTATAGTCCAATGGTTGTCTCTATCCCTTGTTGGACCCTGTTTTTAGACCAACACAGAACAGATTAGGTCCTAGGGGAGCCTGACCCCAAGAGAAGTTATTGGCTTTTCTTGTATTCTCTGACCCATTATGTCTCCGCCTGGAATTATTGCACAAAGAAACTCCTTAAACAAAAATAGGTTCTCTTCAAAAAGGATTGACAGAGTTCCTTCTAGAAAAGCTACTTGGTGTATAAAATGGTACTGAATAAGTAAAAGATAGCCATTTATTTCCTCTCCTACACACCCAAAAATATATATATACATATATATATATACTTAAAACACAACAGACTCATAAATGTGCATTGACAAATATTTAAAACATATAGACAGTAACGTATCACTCCTATTATGCTCTACTGGGAACTTGTTACTTAAAACATGAAATATTTTGTGGGACTACTGAACAGGTATCTCACTCACCTCAAAGGAGTAGATAGAGTCTTAGCAGTTCTCATAACATTCATATATTCTGGCTAGCCAGATATATTTTATCTTCCTGGTTTTGTGTTAGTTACCTTCTTTCCTTTAAGAAGAGGACCTAATACTTCATGAAAATCACCTAGACTTCTCAATGACCCTTGACTTCTTACAGTAGTCACCATTTGTGTCAAGACAGCTGTAAGTCACCTATGTACAAGGGAGAAACAAGAAACAGAAATGGCAAGCAGGGCCTTGAGATTTAGAGTCAGGTTCATCTAGGTAAACTGCCATGTACATTCAGTTGCTATTGCTTTTGGAGGATAGGGAGAGGAAGGAAATCCCTTTCTCTTCTACTCAAAGTCTAAGTATTGGTCACGTCCCACAAAGGAGACCATCTTGAAAGAAGGAGGATTTTTTCTTCTCAATCTCCTATTGTGGAGGGTAGTTCTTCCTGGCCAGGTCACCAATCATCTTTGAATGCACTTCTCCCTCATATGAGATCCAAGGGACCAAGAAGGAGGAGACTGGTTGTTCATGCCTTTCCACAAGAAACCAGAGTATATGTCCCTCCTCATGAAACCAGAGGGAATGCTTCATGAGCTAGTTCCTATTATATTTTATAGTAAGAAAAGTACTGTAAGAGGATTTGAATTTAAATCCTGGCTCTATTACCTATATAATCTTAGACTATTTATTTTCTCTCTCTGGGCCTTGGTTTCTTCATCTGTAAAATGAGAAGTTTGCATTTAATGATCCTTTTCGCTTTCTGTATTAAATTCTCTATTTGAATCCAAGTCTATTGAATGTATGCAATTCTCCTGAACCACCAGTCTAATAACCCTATCAAAAAAGAAAAAGAAAACAAGTTTAGTCTGGCAATTTCACAGCCTCATTCACCCTTCTTTATATTCTGAGCTCTGGGACTGATTGTGTCCCCAGAGGGTCTTATTTTTCCCATGTAAATACAAGTGAGATGGTAAAGGGAGAATACCGTCAGAAAATGCTGATTCAGTTAAATTATATAAGACCCAATCTCATTAATGACCACTTATAATTGTTCCTTGATACTGGTATTACTTTGTAGGAGTACTACCAGGATCCAGAATCCCAATTTAGTCACTCTTGTTTCAGAGTTCAACAATGAGTTGGAGAGCATCCATAGATATTATGAAGCTCAAATGAGATAATAGATACAAAGCATTTTGCAAACCTTAAAGTGCTATATAAATGTCAATTATATTGTTGTTATTATTGTTGACCTACAGTTACCAGCCCTTCATTCTGGTAATGCCTTATTTCCCTGAGCCTTCTACTAAACTGTTAGTTTAGGTAACATTTAACAATGGGGTTCTCTGGGGATAAAAATGTACACATTTTTAAATTTAATTTGCATTATTAAAACTTAAAGACAATCGGGGCAGCTGGGTAGCTCAGTGGATTGAGAGCCAGGCCTAGAGACAGGAGGTCCTAGGTTCAAATCCGGCCTCAGACACTTCCCAGCTGTGTGACCCTGGGCAAGTCACTTGACCCCCATTGCGTACCCTTACCAATCTTCCACCTATAAGTCAATACACAGAAGTTAAGGGTTTAAAATTAAAAAAAAAACTTAAAGACCATCAACAAAACATTAACTCAAACCCTGATTTTTTAGGGATTGCAGATTTCTGAGGTGTAAATACTCATACTGAAAATTTAACAATTGGCTCTTGGAAGCCCTAAAGCCCTATCTCTGGAAATATCAGCCTCCAAAGTTCACCTAGTTCTCATTCTCCAATATGTGGAAACATGGAATCTCTTGCACCTCACACCTGCAGTTAACCTCTCTCTATACTGTACCTTGATGTACATATCCTTAAAAAAGTGTACTCAACCTATACAAATATTAGCTCTCTGTCTATACTTCTACCCCCATTCTTGGTTTAGGTTAACAAATTTAATTTGGAATGTATAATTTTCTATAATAAGAATATATGATTAATCAAAACATTCTGCAACTTTATAAGGTAATAGAGTTTATGGTAGCTTAAGCTTTCCTTAAAAAGTGAATTTTAGATTATTCTTTAAGTGAAGTATAAAGAGATAACTATTTAAAATACACTGGCTGAAGAGGCAGAAGTCCAAGGTTGATATTTATTGCTTATGTCTTTGGGCAAAACATTTAACTTCTGTAAGCCTCAGTTTCCTCATCTATAAAATAAGGGTTATACTAAATGGCTCCTGAGAGCCTTTCTTGCTCCAAATTTAGAAAAGAATCATTTGAAAATCTGGCAAGATATTAAAATGATGGTCAGTTTCATAGAACCAGTAGTAATATGTCTTTTGTAGCTATGCTCATCACTGAATGATTCAGCTTTTATTTCAGGTTCCAAGTTTCTCATTCAGCATTAGATAATAGCTTTCTTGCTCCCACCTTTTCTTCATTATACACATTTCTCCAAATCATGAATTTCTTTTGATTTCTTAATAGCACTCAGAACTTTGTTACCACTTTCATCTCCTTTGTGCATATTTAAAATTAATGTGAGATCTAAACTGTAATATCAAACTTCAATGTTAATTTTATCACCTAATACATGTATTAAATTGTTTAAAATAAAAGATATTTGGACTTTTATTTGTGGCAATAAATGTCACCTGCAATGTGAATAATTTAATTAGCATTTGCATTACTCAGGGGTTTGTTATTTAGTTTGTAGATTATCCTGTCTCCCTATTTGTCTCTTTTCTTGACTATTTCTCTTCACCAAAGTCTGGGGAAAAAAAAATTAAATTCTACTGATTAACTGTGTGATCTTAGGCTAGTCAAACTCTCTGTTCCTATTTTCTAATTTCTAAAATGCTGTAGTGAACCAGATCAAAGGGGTCAAACATACAGCTACAGCACTCCCAAGTGCTACTGGAATCAGATTAAAATATAATTGGAAAATATTTAATAAAATAAAATAGGAGATATATAATGTTATATGTGGTTTCCTGTTTTTAAATTAAATTTAAAATTTCCCCCAATTACACGTGACAACAATCTTTAACATTTAAAAAAAATTGAGTCCTGTATTCTCTTCCTTACTTTTTCCCCTCCCTACTCACTGAGATGGTAAACAATCTGAAATAGATTTTATAAATGTGCAGTCATATAAACATTTCCCCATAGTAACCTTTTAGTGGAAGAAAACTAAAAAAAAAATGAAGAAAATGAAATATAGTATGCTTTGGGCTAGATTCAAATTCTATCGGTTCTTTTCTCTAGTGATAGATGGCATTTTTTATCATGCTTCTTTTGGGGTTGTCTTAGATCATTATATTACTGAGAATAGCTAAATCATTCACAGTTGTTCATCATATATTATTGCTTACTATGTACAATGTTCTCTTGGTTCTGCTCATTTCACTCTGCATCAGTTTGTGTAAGTCTTTCTAGGTTTTTCTAAACTCATTCTGCTCATCATTTCTTATAGTACAATAGTATTTTGTTACAATCATATTATATGGTTTTCTAAGTCAATACATGGCCCACAAGGATTCTTATGTATGCTCTGTCTCTAAAATTCTATAATACCTTTTTTCTTTTTTTTCCTTTTAGAAAAATTTTCCATGGTTACATGATTCATGATCTTACTTTTCCCCTTACCCCCCCCCCAAGCCCACCCTCCCCCCAGCCAATGAGCATTTCCACTGGTTTTAACATGTATCATTGATCAAGACCCATTTCCATATTATTGATAGTTGTACTAGGGTGGTCGTTTCAAGTCTATATCCCCAATCATGTCCACCTCAACCCATGTGTTCAAGCAGTTGTTTTTCTTCTGTTTCCACTCCTGTATACAGTTCTTCCTCTGAATGTGGATAGTGTTCTTTTCCTTAAAGTCCTCAGAATTGTCCTGGATCATTGCATTGCTGCTAGTACAGAAGTCCATTACATTTGATTTTACCACATTGTATATGATATCTTTTTATGAGACTGGAAGTAGTCAATTTGGCCTCATTTAGCAAAAGGCTGAGTGAAAATGAGGCTCTAATCTAAATGTAGGAGATTTCTCTCCTTCAGGTGGGAGATTGGGTTCAGAATAAGGACTAGTCATTAGAAATCATTGTTTAGCAGGCGGCACAAAATAGGGCAATAAGCAGGAAGGTTTGGAGGGCAATTGATGTTCCCTTCTATCTAGAATGTTTTATCACCATTCAAAACCTACCCATCAGTCAACACACAGCTAAAGTTTCACTAATTTAACTGAAATGAACAAACACTGATTAAGCTCTCATGAGCAAGGTTCTTACTACTCCACACACTAAGGAGAGAAAGGAATTGTCTTCAAAGAACTTACAATATAAACTCCTTAAACAATGAAGACATGTATAACCAAAAGGAACATATTTGGATAGGGAGACTGGACAAAACCAAATAATATAGTTTAAATTCTGTCATGAAATATTCCTCAGACAATACTGGCATATACTTATGTTCTGTAGCCACAGAATCACAATTTCAGAGATGAAAGGAGCTTCAGGGACTTATCTAGTCCACACCATGCCTTTTTTATGATGGTTTCATATATAGAACAAATGGTCATCTATCCTTTATTTCCATTGTGGGAAAACCCTTTTTTCCCTAAAATAGCTAATTACACACTTTTGGACAGCTCTGATAATTAAGAAGTTTCTTGTGGGAAACCTTATTTAACTATATTTAACTATAGCACAGAATACCCAGTAAGGAAGCAGGGTGGTACATGATTATGGGAATTTAAATTTTGGGACAAGGAGACTGATTTTTATGTCCTTGCCAACAAGAAGCTACTAAACTGTTTTTAAATTTTTATTTTTAAATTTTGGACTTAGCCACCAAAAAAAGAATGTTTCCTTATAGACAGAACACAAAAAGAAGATTATATATGAAACTATGAATCTCCATTTCATAATGCTTACCTACAAAAATTAACAATTCTGTATATGACTTTCAAAACCATCTTGCCTGTCTGTATTTTCTTTTGAATTTCCTTCAGTTATCTGTGCATTTAAAAAAAAGTGTTTCAATCACCTTTTTTTCCTTATTACTATTGTTTAGTAATGGATTCTCACTAATCTTCCCAAGTAAAAATCAAAAGAAAAAAACCTCATAAAAATATCCATAGACTAGTAAAAACAGTCCATGGCCATGTCCAAAAGGATATATTTTTCTGTACCTCTTGTCTATCATCTCTATGTCAGAAGGTGGGTAACATGTTTCAACATAGGTCTGTTAGTTGACCAATATGACAGTAAAGGAAAATGATAAATGTTGGCATGGATGTGGCAAAATTGGAACACCACTGCATTGCTGGTGGAGTTATAAACTAATCCAACCATTCTGGAAGGCAATTTGGAACTGTGCCCAAAGGGCTATAAAACAATCCATACCAGTAATATCACTACTAGGTCTATACCAGAGATATTTTTTTAAAAAAGGAAAGGACCTACTTGTACAAAAATATTCTCTTCTTGTGGTGGCAAAGAATTGGAAATTAAAGGGCTGTTCATCAGTTGGGGAATGGCTGAACATATCATGGTTATATAATGGTGATGGAATGCTATTGTGTTGTTAGAAATGATGAACAGATGGTTTCAGAGAGTTAGAAAGACCTTCGTGGACTAATGCAGAGTGAAGTAACAAAACCTGGAAAACATTGTACACAGTAACAAAAATATTGTGGAATGATCAACTGTGATAGACTTAACTATTATTGACAATACAATGATCCAGGACAATGCTGAGGGACTTATGACAAAGAATGTTATTTATCTCAGGAGAAAGAACTGTTGGAATCAGAATGCAAATGAAAGCATACGATTTTTAATTGTTTTTTTTGGTTTATGTTTTAGGATTTTGGTTTTTAAGATTACTTAAAAAATGAACAATATGGAAATGTTTTGCATGATAATACATATATAACCTAGATTGAATAGATTGTTAGCGCTGGAGAGGGAAGGAATACATTAGATCATATAACTTAGGAAAACATGTAGAAACTTGTTATTATATGTAATTTGTAAAAAAATAAAAATATACAAAATTTGACAAAAATATAATAAAACAAAAAATAGGTCTACTGAAACAAAAATGGTTAGTTTTTGTCAAACGCAAGATTACTATAATCTTTTACAACTGTTTGTTGTATATCTGTTCTGTTTCACTAATCTATTTTTCTATTTCTTAGCCAATACCAGATAGTTTTGATAATTACTTTATTATAATATAATTCAAAATCTGCTACTGCTAGAGCTCCTTCCTTTATATTTGGTAAAAATTATTAGGAAAACTGGAAAGCAGACTTGGAGAAACTAGGCCTATATCTTACATCATTTACCAAGATAAGATAAAAATGGATACATGATCAATGCATAAAGGGAAATATAAGCAAATTAGAACAGAGAACATATTACCTATTAGATTTTTGGATAGGAGAAGAATTTATGAAAAAAAACAAGTGGTAGAAAGCATAGTGAGATATAAAATGGATAATTTTGAATACATGAAATTAAAAATGGTTTGCATAAATAAAACTAAAATAGCCAAGATTAGAAGAAAAGCAGTGTCAGGAAAAAAACTTGTATACATATTTTTTTGGATAAAGGCCCCATATTTAAAATATATAGAGAACTTTATCAAATATACAAGAAAATGAGCCATTCCCCAACTGATAAATGGGCAAAAGATATAAACAGTTTTTAGATGAAGGAATCAAAGCTACATATAACTGTATGAAAAAATGCTCTAAATCATCATTAGTTAGAAAAATGGAAATCAGAACAACTCTGAAATATCATCTCATATCTATTAGCTAAAATGATAAAAGGACAAAATGACAAATGTTGGCTAGGATGTGGAAAATAGGGACACTAAACATTGTTGGTGGAATTGTGAAATGATCCAGCCATTTTGGAGAGCAATCTGGAATTATCACAAAGAGTTCTAATTCTGAGTATACCTTTTGACCCAGCAATACCTCTATTGCAGGGATTGGCAACGTATGGCTCTCGAGCCATATCTGGCTCCACCTTCCCACCTGCCAGTCCAGACAGAGCCCCAGGATGTGCCCCAGGAGGCCCTTCAGCCCCTCCCCCCCCCATATTCCAGCACCTTCCTCCTCTGTCTTCCTCCTCCATCTTCCTCCTTCTGTACGCATTTATGGCTCTCACAGCCAAAAAGGTTGCTGACTGTTGCTCTACTGGACTTATTTCTTAAGGTAATCGAGGAAAAAAAGAAAATAACTTACATATTCTAAAATTTTAATGGCAGCTCTCTTTGTGGTGGCAAAAAACGGGAAATTGAAGGAATGCTTATCAATTAGAGAATGGTTAAACAAGTTGTGACATGATTGTGATGGAATACTACTGTACCATAAGAAATAATGAGCAGGTTAATTTTGGAAAAATGTAGAAAAAGTTATATCAAATTATAAAGAATGAAACAAGCAGAACTATGAGAACATTATATACAGCAACAGAATATTGCTTGAAGAATGCCTTGTCCAAGTCTACCTCTAGAGAAAGAACTGATGAATAGAAATATATATATATATCCATATATATCTTTTTGTCAAATCACATCTTTAATGGAGGAGAGAAAGGAGGGAGAGTTAACTATTGTAATAAAAAGCAAATAAAGAAAGGGGTAAAGAGGGGTTTTTGGTCCTTTGGTAGGAAAAGAGGATGCAATAGTGGATTGAGGGGGTAAGGAGAGATGTAAGGGAATGGCTGAGTTTAGGGAAATAGAGGACAAGGCAGTATAATAAACAGTAAGGGAGATGATGAGGTAATTAGGGGAGGCAGCTACAACAGGGAGACACTCAGACTAGAGACAGAGGTTACTGGGGGAGGAAGGCTGGACTCTTCCAGGGAAAATGGTATTTCTACAGACATAAAGATTAGGGCCAGTCAAAAGTGGTTTGAATCTGACTAGAGGGCTTTCTAGTCAGTTTCTCAAATCCACAAAGGAGTCTCAAGGCTCCTCCCTGTCAGTGAAACTGAAGGGTTTCCAGGAGGAAGTATAGAGACAACTACTTCCTTCCAAGATGGACGCCTCCAGCTTCCCTCAGGAATAATTCCTTCCCTCCTTCAACCCTCACTTATCGTCAAGCCAATGATTTAGTAAAGGGTTTGAATAGGTAACAATGGGGTTTATTAAGGTTTCAGGGTTGATTATCAAGGAGAGAGGAGTTCAGGGTTTCCCTAACAGCCGCTAGGGAGAAGCTCCAGGTGGGGGAGGGTCACAGGAATGGCTTGGACTGAGAGAGAGCCGGCTCTCTCTCAGCCAGGGAAGTTTGGCTGCCCTTGAGGTTAGGGAGTACTAAACAATAAAGCAAGGGATAGTTTGTTTCAAGGGTAAGCCCTACTTGTCTATGGGGAACTAAATCTTCAAAGTCTAATTGCTACAACCTAAAAATCCACCCTTCTCCCAAAGCCCACAGGAAAATCAGGAAGGTAATGGGGGAATGATATAGGGAAGATCAGGGAAGGTCCAGAGAAGTTAGCTAAGCTCCAAATGTCCAAAGACCAAAGCACAGATTCAAGACAAGGTTTCAGCCCGAGGGCAGAGCCCAGTTCACCACTCCATTCTTCACAAGCTTCTGGGACCAACTGAACTTTGTCAGAGTTTGAAAACTGGCTAACTGCCAGAAGTTCTACAGTTAGGTTTTGCAAGGGTAAATGTCTTGATTGCATCTCTGCATTACACTATTTTAGTGCAACAAACAAAAAATTAATTAATTAAAAAAGAAAAATGGTTACTGTATTGATCAGAGTTCTTAAGTCTTTCTCTCTCTCTTTTCTTTAAACCCTTAACTTCTTTGTATTGGTTCATAGGTGGAAGAGTGGTAAGGGTGTGCAATGGGGGTCAAGTGACTTGCCCAGGGACACACAGCTGGAAAGTGTCTTAGGCGGGATTTGAACCTAGGACCTCCTGAGTCTCTAGGCCTGACTTTCAATCTACTGAGCTACCCAGCTGCCCCTCTAAGTTGTCTTTCTAAGTTGTTTTTCTTAACAATGCTAATAAATTATTCGGTTGGTTCTATTAACTTTACTCCGTATCAGTCATACAACCCAAGATTCTCTGAAATCATCTCATCTGTTAATAATACTGCATTATGTTCATGTACTACAATTTGTTCAGCTGTTACTGAATTGTCTAAGAGAAAAGTTAAGACACCCCTTAGTCTCTAGGTCTTTTTCTGTTCTCTTTTTAGTTCTCCACAATGAAGAGTCTTTAACAGAGTGACATGATCAGACCTGCAAATAAGAATGATTCAGCTGGCAGCAATGTTATGGATTAGAGGGAACAAAGACAGAATAATTAGGAAGTAAATGCAAGGGGCAATGCAAGTAGCAATGAGGTGGCATACTAGGGTGATAATGAGAATAGAGAGGAGTAGATGTTGAGAGAGACTGCCAGTTTCCCTTGGTAACTCTTTGGATCTGGAAGATGTGGGGGAAAGAGAAGTAGCACATTTTCAAGCATGAGTTACTAGATGAATAGAGATAGAGATAGGAAAATCAGAATGAAAGGCAGGTTGGAAGGGGAGGGAATCATTTTAGTTTAGGTATACTGAATTTGTTGCAGGGATGGAATAATGTGGATATATGCTGAAGGCAATTGGTCTGGGGTTGAGGAGAAAGATAGAGGCTTAAGTTGTCTGGATAGAGATGGTAACTGAAGCCCAGGGAATGGATGACACTGTTCATTAAGAAAGAATTTAAAGAAAGAATAGAGTCATGGGCAGAATCCTGGGAGATCACCAACATTAAGGAATCATAAAAATAAAGATGAACCACTAAGGAATATAGATGTGGTCACAGAGGGGAAAGGACACACACAGGGTATATGAAACTATTTCTGTCATGTTAACAGATCTAGTTAGGGACCATCCACTATTAGGAATGCCCTAGAGTAGAAGTGTTGAGTTTACTTCTTTGAGGCAACAAGAGACCATAACACTCCCAAGTGCAGCTCAGTCAGATTAGCATGTAATTGTGAAATGTATAACAAAATAAATAAAAATACAATAGACCACAGGCAATGTCAATATGCTGTTGGTAGGGATCCTTAGATACAGTTTTGTAGTTGTGCAGTTGCCTCTGATTCTTCTTAATAAAAATGCTGATGTAGTTTGCCATTTCCTTCTCTAGGGAATTAGACAGACAGGTTAAGTGACTTGACCCGGGTTACATGGCTATTGAGTGTCTGAGGCTGGATAAGAACTCAGGTTGTCTTCATACCAGGCCTAGCACTCTATTAAGACATCTAGCTGCCCCAGATTCAGTTGAGTAGCCCTATTTCTAATTGAGTTTGAATTCAATGCTCTAGATCACTGGTTTTCAATTTTGTCAACATTCCTGGATTATATTAAGTATGGAAAAATACCTTGTGCCCTACTTTTCCCAACTGATCCTGATTGTGACTATAAATAGTGACTCACCAAAACTAATAGGAAAAATATGAATAGTCTTAATATATTAATGAACAATTTGTGTCAGAAATAAAAATAAAAATAAGCATCTAAAATTACTGTTTCATATTCTATTTGGAGGATCTTTGACCATTACTGATGATTTATAAATTATACTGCATTTAACAATGTATGTACTAAAACATTCTTTTTTTTTTTTTTTAAATTTTATTTATTTATTTATTTAAAACCCTTACCTTCTGTCTTGGAGTCAATACTGTGTATTGGCCCCAAGGCAGAAGAGTGGTAAGGGTAGGCAGTGGGGGTCAAGTGACTTGCCCAGGGTCACACGGCTGGGAAGTGTCTGAGGCCAGATTTGAACCTAGGACCTCCTGTCTCTAGGCCTGGCTCTCAATCCACTGAGCTACCCAGCTGCCCCCTTAAAACATTCTTTAAGAAATAAACAAATATAGGAAGTATTAATATATTGGTGAAAGTGAATATAGAGAGCTGTTCTTAAAGTTAGGATGACCTGGGTTCAAGACCTGCCTCTGACATATACTGGCTCCATGACTTCATGTGAGTCACTTAACCTCTTAGTGCATTTGTTAACCTTCTAATATTAAGGTTCTTTGAACTTTTTTTTTGGTAACTATATTTCAATATAATTATTTTGCAATACTGCATATACATATTTTAAGTATTAAAAGCATTTTGTGAAGGGGTCATAGAATTCTATGATCCAAAAAGGCATTTTGCTCCCCTTCTCTCATTAGTGCTTTCCTTGTTTAGTTAAGTTTTTCTTAATTGCTATTTTAGTTAGATGAGTCTTAGATGTGGAGAGGGATTCCCTAGATTGCTAGAACAGCTCAGGGTTTGACCAGTATAGTCTGAATGTCTGTAACATGTGAAGGGAGAAAAGCAGGGAATATACAGAATTATTATTGTTTTCCTCTTGTTTTAAATAAGGGTTTAAATTATATAGTCAACCAGCGAGAGGTGTTTGCATTCATTTTATGGACTCTTTATCACCTATAGTTTGTGGTATGGAAGAAAGAATAGAGAACATCAAGAGCTAATCCAGCTTTGGACTGGGAGAATGGAGCCTACGGCATCAAATCAACAAATATTTTTTTGGACTTTTATTTTGTTCAGAATCTAATAATAACAGGAGGGAAGGGGAAACAGAACAAGAAATTACTGGATGCTTTATTGGACCAAACTACAAATATTATCTCACTGGAGATAATAGGCACTCAACTCTAGGACAAGTCCCAATCTTTCTTTTTCATTGGTTAAATAAAGTACATGTGTGCTTGTGTTTTTTAAAGGATAATACCTGGTTGTTTTGTTTTGCTTTTTTCTCTTAAAGATGAAATAACATACACCAAGAGAGGTGCATGTCAGAAAGAAGAAAGCATTGCCTGGGGGGAAAGGGTGAGCAGAATAGACTGTAGGATCTCAGTAGTAACATTCAGGAAGCAGAGGAAGAGAATAATGAAGGCACTGTGTTGTGCCAGGCATGCAGAACTTGGAGGATGCAGGACAGCTGCATTGGCATTTAAAAACCCTTGTGAGCCTGGCTCCAGACTACCTGTCTATGCTTATTTCATATGACTACCCTTTGCACCCTTTGTTCCTATCTCATTGGCTTACTTGTTATTCCCTGCATGATTCTCCAAAGATCCCTTTGCAAAGACTGGAAGGTCTGGAACATCTCCCTTTTCACCTTCAGCTCTTAGAATCTTTAGTTGCCTTCAAAGCTCTTCTCAGATGTTACCTCCTAGGAGGACCCTTTTCTGATCTCCAGAGTTGTTAGTGGTCTCTCCTTTAATTATACTTATTTCATAGGACCCTGGACTTAGAAATGCAGGGGATTCTGGGAGTCATTATGGATTACCCAACCAATCATGGATAAAGCCCCTGAGACAGAAGTTTAGTAATTTGCCCAAGATCACACAGGTAGTAATTAAGAGAGCCACAATTTGAATTCGAATCCTCTGACTATATCTTTTATCTGAATATGGGCTCTATTCCCTCTAATGGGAGGTCTTTGAGGGCAGGGACTATTTTATCTTTGATTCCTCTTCACTAGCTCAGTGTCTTGCATTTAGAAGGCACTTACTAGGTGATTGTAGGTAGGTGGTATCATTGGTGGAACATAGAACTTAGAGTTAAGAAGACAAATTTACTCATACATTTCCTAACTGTATGTCTCTGGCCAAGTCACTTAACCTCCCTCAGCCTGTTTTCTCATCTGTAAAATGGGGATAATTACAGCACCTGCTTCAGAGGGTTGAGGTGAAGATCAAATGAGATTACAAATGTAAAATAATTTATAAACCCTGAATTGTTATAAAAATGTTATTAATAAATATTTACTGAATGATAAATATTTAATGTAGTTCAAGAAACTAAGTGAAATGCATAATTAGCAATTATTTTTTTAAGTTGGAAGAGAAAAATTTTAGCAATTCTTTTTACCAAAAGTAGGTTACAGGAAGCAGCTGGGTGGCTCAGTAGATTGAGAGACAGGCCTGAAGACAGGAGGTCCTAGATTCAAATCTGACCTCAGATACTTCCCAGCTGTGTGACCCTGGGCAAGTCACATAACCCTCATTGCCTAGCTCTTACCACTCTTCTGTCTTGGAACCAATACATTGTATTGATTCTAAGATGGAAGGTAAGGGTTTTATTAAAAAAAAAAAAAAAAGTAGGTGGCATATAATCTGTGGCAAAGAAGGACCTATCTATGGAAAGTATCTAGGAAGATATCAATAAATCAACAAATATTTAAGCATTTACGGTGGGGCAGGCATTGTCCTGGGCAACTAGGGATACAAATTCTAAAGGCCCTCAAGCTTATATTTTACGTATATCATAATAAAAGGAAGGTAGCTACATCTGAGTCAGCCTCAATGAGGAAAAGGGAAAAAAAAAAACACAACTGGATTGCTACCTTTTGCCCCAAAGAATACTGGGCTCATACAAGTTCGGCTAAACAGGATGGGGATTTGTAGGTAATGAAAATCAGGTGGACAAAAGACTAGTTCAGAGAAGACAGTAAAAACAGGAAGAATTGGACAAGTAAAAAGTCCAGAGGTCAAACAATAGGGGAACACCTAGCAATGTCTAGAACTATATAACGTCTAAAAACTATATAAAAGAGATCCAAGGGGTGGCTAGATCTCTGACGCAGTCTGGTTAGACTGGACCTTTTCTCCTAGAGGAGAGAAGGGATATAAGCAGACAGAAATAGCTGGAATGACTGATGAGTTCATAAGAGTAGACCTTGACACCAAAGGAATTTTACCAGTTCTTGTTTTCAGCAGGACCTATGTTTCTTATTAATCAAGTAGTCAATGATGTAATCCAATTACATTGGGTCCCCCAAGGTGGGGGAGAGGGAGGAAATATGTTAAATATAAAAACCTGGAAAGACTAATGAATCAATCCATAAGTGTAGCACCTGATTACAAAAGTAACTGAAAGAAATAAGAGACAATATTTAATTAAAGTAGTGATGGAGAAAAATGGAAAACAGATAATAATTAGGGATTCACAAATGACAAAGCAAGAAAACACTAGGAAGAAGAGAGAAAGAATGGTTCTACAGTATTTCTTTTTTTTAAAAACCCTTTCCTTCCATCTTGGAATCAATACTGTATATTGGTTCCAAGGCAGAAGATTGGTAAGGGCTAGGCAATGGGGGTTAAGTGACTTGCCCAGGGTCACACAGCAAGGAAGTGTCTAAAGCTAGATTTGAACCTAGGACCTCCCATCTCTAGTCCTGGCTCTCAACCCACTGAGCTGCCCAGCTGCCCCTGGTCCTACAGTATTTCTAAAGAAAATGGCATTGACTGAACACAGGCAGGGAAATGAAAAGAAGATTGAAGAGGATGACTAATCCATTATGAAAAAGTTTCAAGAAAATCTGCAAAGAGACAGAAGAGTTGGATTCTAGTTACAGCTGTGTGACCAGAGTTGCCATTTAACTTTCTTGATTTTAAGTTGCCTCAGCTTTAAAGTAAAGAAGCTTGGACAAAATTATTTCAGAGGTTCCTTCTAGTTCTAAAATTCTATAATCTTATATCCCAAAGGCAAAATCTTTGGAAAAGAAATGCCTATGCTCTCCATCTCATTAAGAAGATGTTGGCAAAATGATGGAGGAGCCTTTTGATTGGTAGGCTATATTTAACTTCAGCTTCTGTCCTTAAACTGCTCAAAATACACGCATACTTTCCTTTTGCCTTCACCTCATCTAATGGCCCATGTTATTGCCTAGGCAAAAATAAGACTTTTCTAATGTTGAGAATGAAAAATAAATCACAGATGTTAGAGTTGGCAGGAATTTTAGAGGTCATTTAAACCAATTTCTTCCATTTTACAAATGAAGAAACTGAAGCCCAGAGATTTTCAGTAACCTACTTAAGGTCTTGTGGGCACTTAGTGTCAGGGTAAAGACATGAACTGAGATCCTCTGATTCCAAATCCAATTCTCTTTTCATTGTACCACAAAGCAATGGAAAATAGTTTTCTTTTGTTCTACATTTATTAGAAAAGATCACATGCCAAGCATAAGGGAAAAGAGAGTTAAAAGGAAATGAGAGCAAGAGTGATAATCAGCAATTTTTTCAAAACTCCTCCAGCCCCTGCACTGTATAACTATAGCATATTCTAGTTGATAGGTCTTGGAGCCTCTAAGATGTGGGGTAGATTCTTGCTTTTGTAAACATCATTAAGCCACAGAATAACATAAACACATAGAGTTGGAAGAGATTTCCGCAGTTATCTAGTCCAATGCACACATGAAAAGAATCACCACTCAACAAGTGGCCAACCAGTTGTAACAGGTCTTTGGAATATCCTTAGTCATTCTGTAGCTTGTTCTAATCCACTAACCACAAGGTGAAGAGAAGCCTTTTTGAATTGTTAGTAAGCCAGAACTGTAGTATATTCAGAAAGTCACAGTTAGCCAACTCCTCTGGATAGGTTCTTTCTAGATTCACTGGCATTAGAGAAGGAAGATGGACTTCAGAGGCCTCCTGGGTAGAGAAGGGCGTTGTGTCCTCTCTCCACTAGAGCCAGCATAGATCTGAGAGTGGACGGTCCTCTTGGTTGCTTCTGTCTCTTGTATCCATTCTGTCCTGCTTTTGGATGAATGTAATTAGATATGACTATGACCTTATGATGCTTCACCATGACATGGAGGTGACTGGATTCTCGAAGGTTATGTTGGGAGAAGTTCTGACAGATCTTACTACACTGAAGAAACTTTGTGTATATGTTCGGTCGTGGACTATATGTTTATCATTTGAAGATCAGCCTAGATAAGTTCGGTGTCATCAATGTACTATTGTAATAGCTTCCTAATTGCTTTTCCTTCTCATCTTTCCCCACTTGAATCAATCCTCCACACAGCTGCCAAAATAATCTTCCTAGGGAACAAATCTATTCATGTCACTGGCTTGCTAAAAATTCTTGCTGTAGGTCCTCTTAAACTATGACTGTAGTGATTCATTTCAAAAAGTCTGGTTTGTAGTCTCTTTGACTCTCCAAATTATATGTATAAGGATATATTTGCTTCTGAAAATTTTCTAACTGTAAGTACTATTCTTCTTTGTTGTGAAATGTAAATGAATTGATATTGCTTGCTAGAAATATATAAATGCATACACATTTATATATAAGCTTTACTAGTAATTAAATTCTTTAAACTTTTGATAAGATCTTTGTGCATAAGAAGCTTATTCACTCTAGTCTCTAGATCTGGGTTAGCATTTGTAGCACTTCCTCTGGGGCTAATTCTTTAATTTATACTTGCACTGGCAGGCCAGGTCTCCAGAGTATGTCAGCCACTACTAGACTTAGGGTTCTAGGAGAAACCGTGGTGGAATCTTTTTGGTACTGTTGCCCCAAGCCCCTTTTGGTGTGTTCCTCATTATTAACTAGTCAGTTAAACTATTAGCTTTTTAGAGGAGGGATTTACTGAGAAAATATAGTAAGAACAGTTCCTATAAAACAATCCCTCAAAACTAAAGGATACTCTCCCTTACACACAAGTTCCCTGAGGAGATTAGGGTCCAATTTAATATATAAAGAGAGTTAGTCACATGTGGATCCAAAGGGCACTCTTAAACTCCTGGCCTTATAAATCCTTTGTTCATTGTTCCGTCCTTAGGAATTTGTGTGATTCTTTGGTGTAGGCTCTAAGGATAGGTATCTTTTTTTTTTAAATCTATGGCTACACTTCTTTCCATCATGAGGAGTCATGACTTTTGAAACCACCACCATCCTCACGTGACTTTTTCCACATCAATTTTTTAGGTAAGTTCTCTATTGCTACCCTGATTGACAGTGGGATTATTGATGGCTCTGATGGATAGCCCAAACTCACAAAGTTCCCAGGGTACTCTTTCAGAGAGTACTCTTTCTTATCTAATATCAGAAAACAAATCAAATAAATTCAAAAGAAACAGATGCTATGTTCTTGAAGATAGAGTAGCCTGGGAGGAGATGGGGCAATCACTTTTCCTCGCCTGGCAGATCATAGCAATCTTTGCCTTCATTGCCATAAGGTAGGAAAAGAGACTCAGAGATAGATAGGTCATTCCTTTGATATTTACACTAAAAGAGGAAGCAACTCTAACACATAGGAGAGAGACTTTTCTTACAAAAAGGAAAGCTGGAAGGTCAGTGTTGTAATGCCCTACATCTGGATGCATATTTTGAGAACTATAGCATATATTTCTAGCCTCCAGTTTATTGTAGGAAATATCCTTAAATAAATCTTTTTCGGAATGTATGTCTTGTACATGGTTTTTTTTCCTCTGGGTCACCACATAATCACTCCTTTAAGTATTTGCTACCAAATGTAGGAATTGAAATAGTTAAGAGAAACCAATCAAGTCTTCTCATTTTAATAGTCCTTAAACTTACTTATTTCAGTTGCTGTAGGGAGTAGCCTAATTTTATTTTTTTATAATTGCCCATTGCATTGAGGATAAAATATAAGCTTCTAAGGTTAGCATAGGAATTCTTCCACAATGTGACTTCAACCTTCCTTTTTAGTCTTATTTTACATTACTTCCCTTGAATATACTGTATTCTATTAAAACTGGTTGAATAGTTATTCCCTGACTTTGACAGTCTAAAACTTTATGCATTCATGAAATATTCTTCATCTCTCTTTATCCTTAATATGTCAGAATCCTACTTTTTTTCAAGGTTTGGCTTAGGCTGTACTATGATCCTTTCTATCTCATTTCTTTAGTTCTCATTACTAATTCTTCCTACTCAAATTACCCTGAATTATATTTCTTTGTGTGCATAATATCCACTTCCACCACTCTCCAAGTAGAATATAAACTTCTTGGAGGCAAGAATTCTTTTTATTCTGTCTCTGTATATCAAGAACTAGGTTAGTACCTTGAACATTGCATAAAAGCACATTATCCTAGATTAAGAGCTGGTTGGGTACATTTGAGTCCAACCTCTTTATGTTCCAGATAAGAAAAATGGTAAAAATGACTTCTCCAAGGTCACATAGGTAGTAAGCAGCAGAGCTAGGATTTGAACCCTAGTTCTCTGTCTCCAAATCCTATTCTCTTTTCACTGTACTACCAAGCTGTTTTATTGCATTAAATTGACTGGCAAAAAGCTGGCTAGTGGTAAATGTTTTTTGATTATAGCAACTCATAAACATTGTCTATGAAGGAATGGTAGAACTGCAATTTGCTTGGTAGGGAAAATGCCCACACTAATGACAAGGCTGTTTTGAGCATGTACAACTTGCCATGTTAGGCTGAAGGGGAGACAAGAATTAAAACAATATTTATAGCCCTTATTTTCAAGAACTTTACCATCTAATTGGTATGTTAAACTGTAGACAAATAAAAATGCTTTGAATAGTCATTGAAAGACAAATGTTTTCATGAACTTTGCTCATTTTCTTCATTGACAATAGTTTTTTCTCTAACCCCTACTTGAGAAATATTGCTTTAAGAGATTATATGAAATCCTGATTAACCAAGATTAGTGTTGCTGATTTTATTGACTTCAGGCAAAGTGAAGGCAATAGAAATCAATCCCCTATAGATATTGGTTGGGTTTTACTAGTAAGTTATAATGACATTTTGCTAGGGAGAATGAATGCCTTATAATAGTTCAAGGGTGAGAAATGATGCCAAAGGTCATAAGATAGACCCTTCAGTCAGACCAGAGTGAATTCTGGTGGTTTGGTAGTTTGGTAGAACTCTAACTTTTCCCATCACCTGTGGCTGTTTTTCTTGTTACTTTTTAGCACCTGGATTTTTTTTTTTCCTCAAAGTGTGGTATTTTCTTTAGTATTTTCAGTGTAAAAAGGAAACCTCTTTGAAGAGAGGTTATGTAAACAGCATCAAATTTGGGAATTATAAAAGCTAAATTTGTTATTTCTTGAAAAGGACAAATGTGGGTTTGGAGCCAGAGAACCTAGGATGCTCCTTGGTTCCTTCTATTACTTCCTTTATTACCTCGGACAAATCACAACTATTCTAGGGCTTGTTTCCTTCTTCAGTGGAGTTGGATTACATGTTATCCAAGACCCTTTGGGAACTAAACATCATTTCTAATAGTAAATGCTTTCCTTTTTCATTGTTCTAAAGGCGTTGGTTCCAGAGATCGTGGTCAACCAATTTTTTGCTAATTATTCAGTTTTGAGCAGGGGTGGGAAAAATGACAGGAGAAAATAGACTAATAGAATGCAGAAGTAAATGGGCTCATTCCTTATTGTTTTGTTAAAGTTTTAATATATATTTAAGTATTTTGGAGCTTATGGCTATATATATGACCTCATTTAAAATGTGTCTTCTTAATGCTTTTAATTAGTGGTTATTAATTTTAGAATTAAAAAGTAACATAAAAGCAGAAACAAAACAGAAGGGTAAGAAGGAAGTGGTAATGGGGAAAGTCTACACTAGAGCGACCAACCCAAAGCAGTCCCTCAATTCAGAACCCAGCGCTTAGAGAAGCAGCCAATAGGGAGCTGAGGGCCAAGCAAAGAAGAAAGCAAAGCTGAGGAACGTAGCAATTGGCAAGAGAAGAAGCCTATCAGTCTGCAGAAAGGAGGTGGGATCAAGGTTAGCCAATGGGAACGGCAGAGTTGTTGTTGGGTGGTGGAGAACGTTTTCGGGCGTGCGCGCGGCCGCATCTGGGAAGGAGGGGAGATGGAAGGAGGCCGAGCCAATGGGAGGTGTCGGCGGTGCCGCACGGCAGTGCGCGCCCCGTTGCGTTTGGGGCGAGTTAGGTTGCATGGGGGAAGTGATGGAAGTGATGGGGGGAAGGGAGGGTTGGGTTGGAGCGCTGTGGAGCTCCTACTGCTGCTGCTGCAGCCGCTGCCGCCGCAGCGAAGGGGCCATGTTGTGTGGTGTG
>NC_058131.1:593758920-593772490 GCF_016433145.1 Gracilinanus agilis | reverse complement strand
CTCTTGTTCTCGCCGGGGCCGCTCAGACCTGCAGCAGAGCCGCGGCTCCCGCTCCCTCCCGATCGGGCTCCGGCATCCTCCCCAATCCAGTCGACGCCTCAGTCTGGGTCTCTGCGCTTCAGTCGCGGGTGGCCGTGGGAGGAGGGGGCTGGGGAACCGTGTGTGGGTGTGTTTAGCCCTCCTTTGCCCGCCGCTCGCTCTCCTGCTGGGAGAGAGGTTGAGACCCTCGCGCCAGCCCAGGTAAGCGGACCTGTCGCCAGTCCGGAGCGGCTGGGGTCGGCGAGCCAAAGGGAGGGGGGGCTCTGCGGTCCCCTCGGAGGGGTTTGCTCCAAGACCGAGCCTGGAGCCCCATCTGCAAAATTCCCTTCTCCAGCTCTGTTCTTTTCCTTCTTTCCCTTGTGTCACCTCGCTTCTCTCTTCCGCTTTCATTCCTTCTTTTTCCCCTTTCTAAGCCCTGGTTTCCCATCCCGTCCCTCTCCTTCCCAGGATCTTCCTCCTTTCTGTTTCTCTTCCTTCTATCAATATCATTCTTGTCCTCTTTCCTCTTCTCCTTTTCTCTAGCCTTCCTCCCCGGATTCCTCTCTGTCCCATTATATACCCTTTCCCACACCTCTGTCTTTCCCCACCTTTTCTCTTCTCACCCTCTCGAGTTACCCCCCTCCCCCTTCCCCAATTCCATCTTTCATCCCTGTCTTTCTCTCGGGCCCCTTTCTCTTCCTCTCTTTCCCTCTCTCCCCTCAATCTTCTCCTTTCCATCTTTCATCCCTGCATCTCTCTTTCCCTCTCTCCCATTCCCTGGCTTCCCACTGGAGGGACAGGCTGTCAGGTGTCTGGATCTTGGGGAGGAAAAGGAGGAGCTGGAGCAGGGTGCTACCTAGGGTGGCCCCCTAGGAGACCAAGTGAAGGGAGATTCCGAGTGTGTTGTGACTGGGGCTCCTCTTCTCCTTCCTCCCTCTTCCCTGGCTTGAGCCCTGCCTGTCTGTCCCCATTGCCCCAGACTCCAAAGTTCCCTCTCTTGTCCTGGTCTGACCCAGGCTCTTGGAGATCTCCTCTATCTCTACCACCTGCAGTTGGTCTTTTGCTCCCATACTGACTCTTCCCTGGGGTCCAGCTCTCTGGAGCGGTGCTTTTTCCTGTATCTCTGGGTATCTCTGCCTTTCAGTCACTCTCTGTCTCCCTCCGTTGATCTCTTTCAAGCTCTATCGTTTAATGTTCTTGTTCTCTTCCTCCCTTCCTCTTATGTCTCTCCCATCGGCTCCTCTCTTCCCCCTTCCCCTCCTTTCCCAGTCCTGCCCCCCCACCTCACTCACCTCCAGTCCCTTTGCTTAGCTCCAAGGGGTGTCACTGCAGTATGAACTGACTGAACCCTGCAATGCCTTTCACATGGGGTCTGGGGCAGGATCTAGAGAAAAAGGGCCTCAGGAGTCCATGTCAGGGGTCACCTCTCCTCTTAGGCCTCATTCACCTTCTTTACCTCCCATGGGCTGGCTTTACTTCCCTTCCCCACCCCCTTTATCTCTCCCCCCCTCCTTCAGATGGTCTGAGGTCACCCCCGCCCCAGAACCAAGCTCCTGTTAGCCTGACCCCACCTTGGTCAAGCCCCTTTTCTCAGCCCCTTGTCCTTAGGCTCCCAAGGCAGAGATCCGAAAGGTGTCAGACACAGTCTAGCTCACCCTGTGTTGGAGAGGGACACAAGTGGAGGGGAAGAGAGCCCAGAATGAGGAGTTTTCAGATCCCATATTCTGGCCCCTTCTCCCATTTTTCTTTTTTCTCTCCAGCTCTCCTGCTACACTGTGTGACTGACCAGAAATTTGGCACCTTGAAGGGCCAGAGGTGAATAGAGGAATAGTCCAAGTGGGAAGAAGGATTGGGGGGGAGGGCAGTATAAGTCATGAAGGCATTGGGGTTCTCCATTTCCTTCCCTCTTACCTCTTCCAGTTGGAGCCTCTTCCATCCCTTCTGTTCCTTTATCCCCAAACCCTTAAGGTCTTATCTTAGCACTGAGTCCACTAGCAATGAGAATAGTGAGAAAGGATTACTAATGGATCTGATTCTCTGTATGTCCAGTTGGGGAGTATTTTAGGGTTTCTCGCTCTTCTCAATTGCTGATCAATTCCTTTTCTGCAGGTTTGGACTGATGGGGTAGCCCCCCCACACCTGCCCAGCCGGCCCCACCCACCACATGGACAGCACCACCGTGGGGAGAGGGCCGGTGGGTCAGTGAGTGGAGCCTGGGTTGAGCTGCCTTCAGAACCAGGTTCAAAGCATGTGGGTCTTTCTGCGGCTGTTGCTGGCCTGGCTGGGGAGCTGGGGTTGTACAGGGAGGCTGGTTGCCCCAGCCCAAGCATGGGCTGGTATCAGGGAGGGCCAGGGGCCTACACTGCTTCGGGCAAGAAGGAGCTGGGTCTGGAACCAGTTCTTCGTCATCGAGGAGTATGCTGGCCCCGAACCTGTCCTCATTGGCAGAGTAAGAATTAACCCTTCCCTCCCCAAAAGTTCTCATGCTATTTCCCAATCACCTTCCACTGACCCCAGGCCCAGCCTGACCCATGTTACTTCCTTCCTTCTCCTTGGTCAAGACCCTTGTCCCCAAGCATGGGCCTTCTGATACCTTATGTCCATTCCCCTTACTGTGCTCTCGAGGCCCTGCCCTTCTTCTGTGTGTGACCCTTGGCTCCATGTTCCCTACAGCTTCACTCAGATGTGGACCGTGGTGAGGGCCGAACCAAGTACCTGTTGACAGGGGAAGGAGCAGGCACTGTGTTTGTGATTGATGAGGCTACGGGCAATATCCATGTCACCAAGAGCCTAGACAGGGAAGAAAAGGCCCAGTATGTGCTGTTGGCCCAGGCTGTGGACCGAGCCTCCAACCGGCCCTTAGAGCCACCTTCTGAATTCATCATTAAAGTGCAAGACATCAATGACAACCCACCAGTCTTCCCCCTTGGGCCTTATCATGCCACGGTGCCGGAGATGTCCAATGTCGGTGAGGGACCCTTGCCTTTTCCTCAGGCATAAACCAGACTCCTCAAGCATCTCCCATCCCAAGCCACTCACTCCCAAGCCACAAAATCTCTAAACCCAGACCAGGGTTGTCCCATTCCTAAGGGCCTTCTCCCTCCCTCATCTCAAAAGATCTTCCCTCAATCCAGGGACCCCCCTCCCCTAGCCCCATGTGCTCAGTGCCCAACACTAGTCTGTCCCCTTTCCTGCCTCCAAGGCCCATCCCTGTCCCCATCCCAGACCACCATCTGACACTTGCCCCATGGCCCGTTTGCCCAGACCGCCATCTGATTCTACCATCTAATCTGCTTCAGCCTTTCCCATCCAATCCCATCCTTCACTCCTGCCCCCTATTTCCCTCCCCCGTGAGCTGGGGGTGACAGGAGACTCCCTGGCAGGGACATCAGTGATTCAGGTGACAGCTCAAGACGCTGATGACCCTAGCTATGGGAACAGTGCCAAGCTGGTGTACACGGTGCTGGATGGGCTGCCCTTCTTCTCTGTGGATCCCCAGACTGGTGAGCTTTGCAAGCAAGAGAGGGGAAGTATCTGAAGGATGCCCAGTTAAGAGGGTGAGGGTGGGGATCAGATGAACCTCCTCCATGCCCTTGACTTAGCATCATACCCCATCCCCTTCCAGGAGTGGTCCGGACTGCCATCCCCAACATGGACAGAGAAACACAGGAAGTGTTCCTGGTGGTGATCCAGGCCAAGGATATGGGTGGCCACATGGGGGGGCTGTCGGGCAGCACCACAGTCACTGTCACCCTCAGCGATGTCAATGACAACCCCCCCAAATTTCCTCAGAGTAAGAACACCAACTGTACCCTTCCCAGTCCCCTTCTGTGAACCTTGAGGATTTTGCTAGCGCCTGGAAGCTACTCTCTGTCTGTCCCCTGACTTCTACCTCCTAGCCCCTAAGTCTCTATGAATCAACACTCTCCTACCACTTACTTGGGAGGTAGGGAGGGGGGGACCTGGGAAAGCCCTTGGAGTAGGACTCCCACCTAAAGTCCCCTAGAAACCAGGATAAAGAGTGGGAAAGAGGCACTTGAGAGAGCTTTTTAGGGAAATGGGAAGAAGGGGAATGAGTTTTCCTAGGGTCCTCTTTTCTCTTCTTCAAGGAAATGGGAGTATGTGGGGAAGGAAAAGGGGCTGCTCTGAGTCTGTTCCCTCCTCCCTCCAAAGGCCTGTACCAGTTTTCAGTAGTGGAGACAGCAGGGCCAGGGGCCCTAGTAGGCCGACTTCGTGCCCAAGACCCTGATCTGGGAGACAACGCCCTCATGGCTTATAGCATCCTGGATGGAGAAGGGGCCGAGACCTTCAGTATCAGCACCGATGCCCAAGGCCGAGACGGGCTTCTCACCATACGAAAGGTGTGCCTCACTTCTGACAAGCAGACCCCTAGATTCTAGGGTTCCCTGAAATGTACATTCACCTACTTAGCCACCTGGGAGGGGAGGGTGCAGCTTCCCTCCCTTGTGAACATCTCTACTTTTCTAATTGAGTCATTCTTGATGGATCCCCAGATGCTTCCCAGACCACAGAGCTCCCATTCTCTCCAGGGAAGGAGTGCGAATCACCCCCTGATGTCTGGCTTCCAGACTCAGGGCAGTATCCCAGACTATCCAGTTTAGGAGGGAGGCAATGGGGGGGGGGGGTCCCATCCCAGCCTCTACAGATGTGTTTCTTCCCACTCAGCCCTTGGACTTTGAGAGCCGAAGATCCTATGCCTTCCGAGTGGAGGCCACAAATACACTTATTGACCCAGCCTACCTGCGTCGAGGGCCCTTCAAGGATGTTGCTTCTGTCCGTGTGGCAGTCCAAGATGCTCCAGAACCGCCAGTCTTTACCCACTCCATGTACCACTTGGCTGTGCCTGAGAACAGTGCCCCTGGGACCCTGGTGGGCCATGTCTCTGCCATGGACCTCGATTCACCTGCCAGCCCCATCAGGTGAGGCTCAGTGGGCCACAGCCCCATCCTATTCACTGGTGAGTGACAGCTCAGAGGCCAGCTCCTCATTTGCTTCTCACAGTCATTTAATATCAAGTTTTTAAGACTTTTTAGTCCTGTTCCCTCTCACCCAATGTCCCTCTGGTCCCTGCTATTCCCTGTGTCTCCTTTAGTCCCTGGCCTTCCTGGACTTTCCATTTCTTCTTGGCCTTTTCCTTCTCCAAAAGCCTCCCAGATTTTCACCTCCTTCAGTTTCCCTGTAGGCCCTTCTCCTCCTCTCCAGGCATCCACTTTCCCAAATACTATTCAGGTAGGAGAAGCTTCTGGTTGGGCTCCCTTAGGACTTCCACACCTCTTCATTCCCAATCCTTAGTACTAAGAGCTTTGTGACTCCAAGCACAGCCTGGGTTTGGGGAGGTCCCTCAATGGGCTTCCCTTTCCCTCTGCATATTCTTTCTGGCCCCAAGGGTAGGAGGACCCTTGCCTCCTTCCTCTGCAAAACTGCAATAACAGTGAAGCTCATCTGTTACTCCCCCACTTTCCCTTTCTCCATCCCTCTTGGCCGTCTTCCTCCTAGCCCACACCACCACTCTCTCCTCACGCCAGCCTTCCCAGGTAAAGCTCAAACTCTAAGCCTATCTCTCTACCATTTCCCATAGACACAACTCTGGCAAGGATAGAATCTGGCAAGCTAATTTATTCTTTTTGTTTGTTTGTTTGTTTTTAACCCTTACCTTCTGTCTTGGTATCAAAGACAGAAGAGTGGCAAGGGCTAAGCAAAAAAACAAAAACAAAAACAATGGGATTGAGTGACTTGCTCAAGGCCATATAGCTAGCAAGTGTTTAAGGCCAAATGTATGGCCCTGGGCAAGTCATTTGACCCCATTTACCTAGTCCTTGCCACTCTTCTATCCTAGAACTGATACCAAGGCTGAAGGTAAAGGTTAAAAAAGAAAAGAAGAAAGCACAATACTAGCTGTGTGACACTAGGCAAGTTACTTAACCCCATATATGCCTTCCCCTTCCATCTTAGACTCATTACTAAGAAAGAAAAGGCTTGGAAAAATAAAAACAAAGCACAATAGAAACTTCAGTTCATGTTATTAGTATTAAACCAGTTCTCGAGCTTCCCTCCCAGATACTTTGTACTCTGAAACCAAGCCCCTAATCCTGGTCCCTCTCTCTTCAGATACTCCATCCTACCCCACTCAGACCCTGAGCGCTGCTTTTCCATCGAGCCCCAGGATGGCACCATCCGGACATCTGTGCCTCTGGACCGTGAAGCTCGAGCCTGGCACAATCTCACAGTTTTGGCCACTGAACTTGGTAAGGGAGAGGAAGGAGCTAAGGAGAGCCAGGGTCCCCCAGGTGGGTGGCAGAAGAGACATGGGTGTTGGGGGAGGATACAGGAAGCACTGAGGGAGGATTTTTATTTTGGAAGAATCTGAAGAACTGCTAGTGCAATACTTAGGGAAGCAGCGGCAAGATTGCTGTCCGCGCTTAGCCTTAGCTTCATGACCAGGAACATGACCTGAATCTTCTGATGCTGCCCAATCCTCAGAATTCCATCTTGCCCACAAGCTCTTTTCCCATCTCCAACAACTTCTCCCCCCTGATATATCTTCTTCAGCTCCGATTCCAGCCCTGATACCCCATTGATGCCATCCCATTCCCCAATGTCACCTAGCTCTACCCAGACTCTGCCTTCCCCTGAAAGCATGCTAAAACCCATCCCCTCCCCAGCTGCTGCTTCCAGGAACAATGATAATATGCAGCTCTTTATGGTGTGCAAACATGAAAGAGATAGGTGCAATCATAAGACCCCATTATACAGATGGGCAAACTAAGGCTGAAATGTTAACCGTTTTGCCCAGAGACATCTAGCTAATAAGTGTTCATGAGAGGATCTGAACCCAGCTCTTCCCCACTCCGAATCAAGCATTCTGTCTGCCACAGTGTACTATCCGTATAATAGTCATTGGCATTTATAGAGCATCAGAAAGTTTGCAAATCGAACAGAAGCTATCCAGAGCGACCTAGGGAGGGGCAGATAGAAGGGGAAGCGGGATCAGGGAGTGGGGTTCCCAGGCTGCTGGTATCCCAGGGTGGCTCTGGGGGGTGGAGCGTGGTATTTCTGGCTCCTCTCCTATCTGTCTCGGTCTGGGCAATTTGATTGCTTCTTCCCAGAGCCCCCTTGGGAGCTCTCTATTCCTACCTCTGCCCAGCCCAGGCAGCCTCAGGACTGCCTTCTTCCTTCCTCCCTGCCTGTTACATAACTGCTCTGCTTTCCCCCAGTTCCCTAGGACCTAGCCCTGATCGTCTGTCCCCCAGGGATGGAGGGGAGGGAGAGGGTGGCGGCCTGCCCGCGGCTCCCCGCTCCCCGTACATGTGTGTTGTCTGTAGATGTGCATGTCTGTGTCTGTGTCGGTATGTGTTGGGGCATGGATGGATGGATGCATGCATGCGTTTGTGTCTGTCTGGGGTGTGCATTCGTGCATGGGGATCCCTTTGCCTTTTCCCCATCATACTCGCTAAAACTTTCTGTGCAAATATGGAGTCAAAGAGGTTGTGTCCCATTCTTCTCTCTGATGGCTCTCGCCCTTTTTCTGGGACCCAGTGAGACCTTTCCACTCGCCCTCACCAAGGCTGACCTCAGAAACAATCAGACACGCACCCCCTGGCAGCGAGTGGGGGACACCCCTTTAGACTCTGTCCAGAGGTTCTGTCTCCCTGCCACCTGGCTTCCCAGGGCTGCCTCTCCTCCTCCTCTCGGTGTCCTAGCTCCAAACCTGAGAAACGGGATCCCTTCTCGTGCCCCCTTCTTTTGCTCAGGCTCTCCCTGGAGCAGATTTCCCCAGAGCCAGATCTGGGGTTCCCCGACTCAGAGAGATGGAGGAGGCTGGCGGAGAGGCCAGAGAGGGATAGAGAGGGCTGCTTGGCAGGTTTTGGAAGTGGGGTGACTCAGCTTTGGGAGAAGAGAGTAGGAGGCAGGGAAGAAGAGGACACTCCGTTGTTTCACAGCCCATAAAGGCCGATGGCTCCGGGCCGTCTGACCAGCTCTTTCAGGTTTGGGTGGGCACGAGTCAAGGAATAGGTGGGGAGAAAGAGGGGCACGACTAACGGAAAGGTGAAAGGGCTTCCGTTCACGCCACAAGTGTCCCCGAGTCTTGCTGCCTCCCCCTTGTCCGTCCCACCCCATCCCTTCTCCAAGGTCAGGATGGCTAAACGAAACCATGGCCGGTGCCCGGCGGCTTGCTCTAGCCGTGGGGATGTTCGGCTCCTGACTGGGGCTCTGATTCTTCAGAGAGTGGGTGCTGTTGGGTGCTGTGTGTGTGCCTGTGCCTTCCTGTCTGTGTATTGTGCGAGGTCAGTCCCTGCACATGCTACACGCTACACGTGTGGCTGGTATCATTGTGTGTCTGCCATGTGTATCTCATACGCTGTCTACCAACAGGCATATTGTGTGCCTGCTAAGCCGCAGCATACTGTATCGTGTTTATTTAGTACACGTTCCCTGCGTGTTCTGTGCTTCCTAGAGGTACACACATGTGTGTTGCATGCACACATTGTATGTGAGATTTTACCATGTGCTGTGTGTACGCTGCTGGAGAAGGAAACAGCAATCCACTCCACTGTCTTTGCCAAGAAAACCCCAAATGGCATCACAAAGAGTCAGACAGAAACAACTCAAAACCAAATTGTGTGTGTGTGTGTGTGTGTGTGTGTGTGTGTGTGTGTGTGTGTGTNTCAAAACCAATGTGTGTGTGTGTGTGTGTGTGTGTGTGTGTGTGTGTGTGTGTGTGTGTGTGTTCTGGCTTCAGACAGTTCTGCGCAGGCCTCCCGGGTACAAGTAACCATCCAAACACTGGATGAGAATGACAACGCCCCGCAGCTGGCTGAGCCCTACGACACCTTTGTGTGTGACACGGCCGCCCCTGGCCAGGTGAGTGGGTGCCCTGGCCAGGAGCCGGGAGGAAGCACGGGGTCCCTCGGCGCCGCCCCCCCTCTGAGTCCTGCTCTCCTGTCCCAGCTGGTTCAGGTCGTCCGGGCTCTGGACCGGGATGAAGTTGGCAACAGCAGCTACGTTTCGCTGAGCAGCCCCCTGGGCCCCGACGCCAACTTCACCGTCCGGGACAATCGAGGTAGGGGACGCCCACACACCTCCCTGGCCGTGCGCCCTTCCCGCACCCCCAGCCCGCCCTTTAGCCGCTTCTGTTGCCCCACTTCCCCAGGCCGGGCCGCTGCCCCGAACCCACGGTAGTAGGTGCGGATGGACCTGTGTTTTGTTGGCTCTCCTCGCCGCGTGGAACGCCTCCGAGCCGGGCTCTGCTTCGGCGGGCCTCGCCTCGCGTCGGCCTCCCGCCACCTTCTCTCTTTGTCCCCTCAGACGGTTCTGCCAGTCTGTTGTTGCCCCACCGCCTGGCCTTGCCTCGCCGGGAGCCCTACCTGGTCCCCATCGAGCTGCGTGACTGGGGCCAGCCGGCGCTGAGCAGCACGGCGACGGTGACCGTGAGCATTTGCCGGTGCAAGCCCGACGGCTCTGTGGCCTCCTGCAGGCCCGAGGCCCAGCTCTCCCCCGCGGGGCTCAGCACGGGAGCTTTGCTCGCCATCCTCGCCTGTGTGGGCACCCTGCTCGGTAAGAGGCCCCCCGGAGGACGTTAGGGGGTCGGGGAGAGGAGGTGGGATTGAGCCCTCGGAGGGGGGCCCGGGTCTCGGCCCCGGAGCGGCGGGCCGGACCTGACCTGTGCGTCCTCACCAGCCCTGGTGGTACTGTTCGTGGCCCTCCGGCGGCAGAAGCAAGAGGCCCTGATGGTGCTAGAAGAGGAGGACGTCCGAGAGAACATCATCACCTATGACGACGAGGGGGGTGGCGAGGAGGACACAGAGGCTTTCGACATCACGGCCCTTCAGAACCCCGACGGGGCGGCCCCGCCGGCCTCGGCCCCGCCGGCCCGCCGAGACGTGTTGCCCAGGGCCCAGCCCCCTCGACAGCCTCGGCCCCCTGGCCCTGCGGACGTAGCCCAGCTGCTGGCCCTGAGGCTTCGGGAGGCAGATGAGGACCCCGGCGTCCCGCCGTACGACTCTGTGCAGGTGTATGGCTATGAAGGCCGAGGCTCATCTTGTGGCTCCCTCAGCTCCCTAGGCTCAGGCAGTGAGGCAGGTGGCCCCCCTGGGCCCCTCGAGCCCCTGGATGACTGGGGGCCGCTTTTCCGTACCTTGGCTGAGTTGTATGGGGCAAAGGAGCCCCCCGCCCCTTGAGGACTGGTCCGAATCCTGCCTGTTCTGTGGAGCCCCCGTCTAAGCTGTGCCCACATATATGCCCTCTAAAAGGGAGCTCCACGGGGCCCAGTGGGCAGCCACCACCCCCCCATGGGCCCACTGGTCCTTCCGCTCCAACTCTCTGGTCCTTTTCCGATTGCTGTCTCTTTTCTCTACTTCTTGCCCCGTGTGTATCTCTCTGTCTCTCTCTGTGTGCCTCTGCCTCTTCCTCCGGCTCCCTCCGTCTTTGTCCAGACACGCCTCCCTCGCTTTCTCTGCCTTTGACCATCTCTTTGTGTACTCCTTCTCGGATTCTCTGCATTTCTCTTCCCAGGTGTGCCTCTGTTTCTTCCTCTCTCTTTGTGTCTCTTTGCCGTATGTGACGTCTCTCGCGCCGAGTCTCTCCCTGCCACTCTGCCTGTCTGTCTCTCTCACACAGCCTACGTCTATCTATCTCTGTTTCCCCTGCCCACGTCCCCCGTGGTTTTCTCTGGGTCTCTGTGACCACGTTTTAACAGCTTTTTGGTTTTTCCATCACCCATCTCAAGAACAAGAAAACTTCCAGCCACTGACGCCCACCCGCCTATGGGGAATACTTCACCCCAGGTCAGTGCTTGGCCCAGAGCTGGGTGCTGGGGAGCGGACACTGCCCCTTCATCAATGAGGCTGGGCAGAGGGACCGGGGTGGGCCTCCACAGACCTCTTACTCCCTTGGGGCAGAGCCAAGTGAGAGGGAACATTTCATACTGGGGACAAAATTCGTGAGAGTGCAGACCTTTACCTCTCCTCTCATTTCCCTACAGATTCTGCCCGCATGGTTTCCATCCATCATTCATGGCCTCACCCTGGCCCAACTGACCTCCAGCGGGGAGAGGGAGCTAGGCCCTTGCCCAAGGGGCCAAAACCCCGAGTCTGCCCCCCAGGCCACATCTCTGGGGAGCTATGGCCCTGGGGGTGCTCTGGCTATTGGCCTACTCTGAGCATTTCACATCGTGTGCTTCCATGTCCCAAGGGGAAGGGAATGTCGGGGATAGGGGGTGGGGGGAGCACCTGGGAAGGGAGAAAGGGGGAGGTGGGAAGGGGCCTCCATCTCTAATTTCATAATAAACAAACACTTTATTTTGTAAGGTCCGAGTGGTGGCTGTGCTTTAAACCAAGGGTTTCATTATCGGACTTCAGGGCATGAAGGAGCAAATATGAGGCCCTGTCCCTGTCCCCTCTCTGCCTACTTCTTCTCTTGATGTGAGGCTTAGTGTGGCTCTCTTCTCTCCTCCCCTCCCTGCTCTGATCCCTGGCCCTTGTGCTGTTCCTCTTTCCCTTCTGTGCCCCATTGACAGGCCCTAAACCGAGGGCGCCGCCCCATACACCCACTTTGTGTAAAGGAGAAAAGGGAAGCTGAGTCTGGCTACCAGCTGTTCTGTTCCAGTGGTCTCAGGTCGCATCTCAGAAGTCTTTTTTTTTTTTTTTAAACCCTTACTTTGCGTCTTAGAATCAATACTGTGATTGGTTCTAAGGCAGAAGATGAGCAGTAAGGGCTAGGCAATGGGGGTTAAGTGACATGCCCAGGGTCACACAGCTAGGAAGTGTCTGAGGCCAGATTTGAACCCAGAACCTCCCATCTCTAGGCCTGGCTCTCAATCCACTGAGCCACCTACCAGCCCCCTAGACTCATATTTTGAAGAGGAGTCAAAGGGAAAAAGTGATGGAGAATAATCAAGGCAAAAAGGAAGCACAGTGAGAGGAGGCTAAAAGAAAAGCCTCTAGGAAGGAGATGCCGATAAATAACTCACTTATTCAGCACTTTCAGGTTTATAAAACTCTACTTATAACATCGCTATAATTTAGGTAGTGCAAGCATTATCACCTCCATTTTACAGATAAGAAAACTGAGTTCAAAGAGGTTAAATGATCTGCCTAGGGTTACTCATCCAGAAAGTGGCAGAACCAGAATTAGAAGTAATTGGAAATGGGAAAATATACTATCATGTATATTCCTGCTCTGGCAAAAGGAAGGGATTGGAGAAGATGATTGATTAGCCTTCCCCAGGATCCTGTGATACCAATGAACAAAAGAGTGGTCAAGGCAGTCACGTAGCACAGTGGGTAGAAGTCAAGAGGCCCTGGATTCAAATCTGGATTTAGATTCTTACTGTGTGACCCTGGGCAAGTCACTTAACCCTAATTGTCTAGTCTTTGCCTCTCTTCTGTCTTAGAACTGACACTAAGACAGAAGATAAGGGTTAAAAAGCAAAGAAGAGGGCAGGCAAGGATATGGCGGAGAAATATACAAAATTTGGGGAGCATAGCTCTCTTCTTCCAGCATGTATTAGGGGTACAAGGAGGGTTAGATCCTGTGCCTTAGCTTCTCCACACTGATTCATCAGAGACCACCTTTGACATCTGATCCTAGTCTCTAGAATCATGGCAGAACCAGGACAAGAAGAATAGGAATGGCCACACAGATACCTGCCCTGCCCTTCCCTCACCAACCTCATATTTGTTCTTTCCTAGGATTTTCTCCTCTTCAGCACTCCCATAATCCTCCACTTTACTAACAAGAAAGCTAGGAAGGTATTCTGAAAGTGATATATGGACCAGGCCCTCCCTACCCTGAGAATGGGTCATTGGCTTCATAAATAACTTACCAGCCTGAAGGACAAACTGTTGAAGGAAAGAAAAAAGGGAAAGAGAGAGCTGAGAAGAGATGAGGGAAGGGATGGTGGAGAGAAAAGGAAGGATAAGAGAAGAAAGGAGAATGAGAGGCAACAGGGTAGCATGGCAAGAGCTGTGAATCTAGAGTCAGAGGATCTGGGACCAAATTCCAGATCTATTCCTTGTTACCTGTGTGACCTTTGGGCCAGGCATTTAGCCTCTGTGGACATTGGTTTCCTCATCTTCAAAGTGAGGGAACTGAACTAGATGACCTCTGAGGTCCCTTCCAGCCCTAAACCTATAGACTTAAGAAGGGGAAAAAGTAAAAGAAGAGAAACTAAAGAAAAGGACTCATACTCTCACCCTTTCCTACTCAATATAGATCTACTGGAATCTTAGTCTTAAAATGGACCCCCTAGAGGTTATCTCAACCATACATGATGAATGATCTCTCTCTCTCTGTCTCTGTCTGTCTGTGTTTCTGTCTCCCACTTGCTTTCTCTCTCCCTCCTTCTCTCTCTCCCCTCTCCTCTCTCTCTCCTCTATTCTCTTTCTCTCCCCCTTCTCCTCTCCTCTCTCTTTCTCTTTCTGTCTCTTTCTTCCTCCTTCTCTCTCCTCTCTCTCCCCACCTCTCTCTTCTCTTTTTTCTTCTCTCTCTCTCTCTCTCTCTCTCTCTCTCTCTCTCTCTCTTCCCCCCCCCC
>NC_058131.1:593755492-593758824 GCF_016433145.1 Gracilinanus agilis | reverse complement strand
CCCCGACACTCTCCACATGTATGCATTTTCATTTCTTCTTCTCCCCTTCTCCTACCCAGGACCTAAAGAGGATAGCGACCCTGAAACAGTGGCCCCACACCAACTGAGAGAACTCCTGGCTACTCATTCCATGGAATTCCTTAGCAACTGGCCTCTTTCCCCTTCCTTTTTCTTCTACCCCAGTTCTCCAGAACAGAGTCTAAAGGACTAAGAAAGAGAAGTCAAGGAAAGGGAAAGAAGGGGACCTTTAACTGAGCCCACCTCCTCCCTTCTTCTAGAGCAAGAGGAAGAGATAACATGGAAAGTCTCCTAGGAACAATCTTCATGGCTGTGTCTGCGGGGGCTATGTGTGTGTCATGTTGTCTCTCCATCTGTGTTACCATTTTTGTGTCTAAATTTTCTTTATATGTACGTAAGCTGACACTGGTGAACATCTCCTACCTCCCCATGCAAGCCTTTGTAAAATGTAAAAGGGTACATGAATGTGAGCTAGTAGTAGTGTGCAAACAGACCCCCACAAATATGTGAACAGAAGTACGGACCCTATCATGCCTGAACCACAATTAAACATTTAAACCCTAGGACCAAAGTGGCCCTCTTTTGGTTCTCTCAGTGAAAACAATATGGTCGTTAATGGCCTTGGGGACCTAGTCTTAACTGCTGATCTGATTCACCTGTATATCCTCCCTGATTACAGAGAATATGTCCCTTCTGTGCATGTACAGAGGCACACACACACACACAACCTGAACATGAGAAGTTGGGAAGTTCTCCCTACCTCACCCCGGTGAAATCAGTCTCTTCCTTTCATTATGGTTCCCAGGGTGGGTTAAGGGAGAATGGACCTGTATTCAAAAAGAACCATTGATGGCCGTCCATCCTCCTCTCCAATTTACCAATCTACTGCTAGCCCACACCCCAGACTGCTTTCTCACTCTGCAGGACCCTAGGCACCACCCAACCTCCTCTACTGCCACTTCCCCTCATTGCTTTGCTTCCCATATCTTTCCCCCATCATTACCTTCCCCTACCCCCATGAACATCTGACTTGAACTAGAAATACATTGGAAAGCTATGGTTCTGGAACCGAGGATTCTTTTTCTTTAAACCCTTACCTTCCATCTTAGAATCAGTACTGTGTATTGGTTCTAAGGCAGAAGAGTGGTAAGGGTGGGCAATGGGGGCAAGTGACTTGCCCAGGGTTACACAGTTAGGAAGTGTCTGGGGCCAGATTTGAACCTAGGACCTCCCGTCTCTGGGCCTGACTCTAAATCCACTGAGCCACCCAGCTGCCCCTGAAAACAGAGGTTTATTTAAAAAAAAAAACAAAAAAAAACCCAACCCTAGGCCCTTGACCCAGACAGGCCTGAGAGGATTCCCAGAATGAGGTGGCTGTCCTTTAGGAAAGTTGTTCAGGAGAGAGAGGATGAGAGTAGAGAAGGTAGTAAACAGTTCTAGAACTCTTCTATTTTAATAGTGGAAGCCAATGCCCAAAAGGGTGTATAAAATGGCAGGAGGAGGTAATGGTAAAGATACTTGGCTTTGGAGCCTTAGGAAGTGGGAAGTACAGCTAAGAAGGGTATAAAGATTGGTCTCTCCCAAATGGAAGTCCCATGAGAAACTGATACATGAGAAAAGTGGGCTAGCATGGCAGAGTAAAAAGGGGAAAAGTTGAAAAATCTCTTGGGGGTGGGGTGAAACCCTAGAAACAAGAAGTGATGGGAAGCTAGTTCAAGGTCAAGAATCAGAGACCTTCAGAGGAGAAAGGACCTCAAAGGTCAGCTAGATCACACAGTCTGTTCTTATACAAGCAAGAATTTCTCCCTACAACGTCCCTGAGAAGAGTTGGGCTGTAGGAGGACACACAGAAGGAGCTCTAGATTTGGAGAGGATCTGGATTTGAATAAGGGCCCACTGCTATCTCTGTGATTTTAGGCAAGTTGCTTTACCTCTCTGGGCCTCAGTTTCCTCATCTGTAAAATGAAGAAGTTAGATGAGATAATGTTTAAGTTCTTTCCAGTTCTGGTCATTCTGACCAAAGACATCCTATTGTTAAGAGGCAGCTAAGTGGATTGAAAGTCAGGCCTAGAGACAAGAGGTCCTGGGTTAAAAATCTGGATTCAGATACTTCCTAGTTCTATGACCCTGGACAAGTCACTTAGCCCCCATTTGCCTAGCTAGCCCTACCACTCTTCTGTATCGTAACTGTCCAACCACTGGGATGTATAGATTCCAAGATAAGGCTTTAAAAAAAAAGTAAATAAAGAAGTGTAAGTGAAGTAACCAGAACAGAATGTGGTTAACCAAAAAATGTATGAACTCTCCCTTCCTGGATTATTTTCCTCTTGAGCTTTCTGTTCACCAAAACCTGGCCCCATGTCTTGTTCATGGCTATTATTTATCTTAGCCATACCTCCTCCCTTCTTGAACTGTATTTGTAAAACTGATTTTTTAACCTTTCTGCAGGATTTCACATCCCTCTCATCCAACCACAATCTGCTCCCAAATCATAATCTGAATTGTCAAACTCTCCAACTTGCCAGTATAAGAGGTAATGTGCTAACAAGACCAACCCTTTTGCCACAAACCCTACCACTTTTCTCTACTGTTCCCCACCTTTCTCCCCACCTCATTCCCAAGAACAAACTAGGGGAGAAGGGATGAAAGAGGAGGAAAAGAAAGGAAAAGAAAAAGAGAGAGGGCTTTGTGGGGTACATTCAGGAAGTCGATTAGAAAGGCTGAAGAGCTAGGATGGGGATGAAGGAACTGCTTTTGGCCTCACTGGGGGAATGCCACAAGAGTCATCTGACAGAGAATGTGTACTGACTGGCTTAACCTCCTCAAGGGACAAGGTGGGAGACAACTCTAGGGAAGGTAAACATAGGATGGACCGTGAGCATATATCACCTTATCAATATGCCTTCCTTTCTCAGCCTGTCTCAACCCAAGCTTCTTTTTTATTTTTTTATTTTTTTTAAGGTAATGGGAGTTAAGTGACTTGCCCAAGATCACACAGCTAAGATGTGTCTGAGACTAGATTTGAACTCAAGGATCTCTGGTCTCTAAGCCTAGTTCTCAATCCACTGAGGCACTTAGCTGCCTCATCAATGCAAGTTTCACATCCCAAAATATTTCTCTCCCTTGCTTTTTCCTCATGCTCCCCAGCCCTAGTGCTTCTTAACATGACTGTTTTCCATTTGATTCCTATTTTGCTTCCTAACCTCTCACTCCCTTCCAAAAGAAGTTATCAGGCCTGCCTCTTCTTTGCCATTCCACTCTGATCCTTTCTGGCTTTTCTGCTTCCTATGTAACCTCTCTCTCTCTCTCTCTCT